>NC_135569.1:15081018-15086018 GCF_964340395.1 Glandiceps talaboti | reverse complement strand
TTAAACATGTGATGAAAAAAGTGAAGGTATACGAATCGAACTTATATTTGCAGAACCCCCCCCCCCCCGCGCCAATGTTATAGTATGAATTGTAAACTATTTGCACAGTTTGATTCAAGGTAAATTGTCAGAAAACTGGTAGTTTAGGTGAAAAGTTAAAAAAAATGAAACATTCGTATTCTGAATCAATAATAACGATAATAATATTTGTGTTTCATATAGCACTTTCCCATACTGTGCTCAAAATGTTTTACAAGTAGTACCTGTGCTATAAACCAACAACGGCATTTTAAGTACTTTTATTTGTTCAACCCCCTGGAGAGCATATAAACGCAACCATTCACATTGCAACGTTTTCCACCCCTACCCCCATTGTACACACGCAACTGAGTTGACTGGGGCGAAATTTGCAAATGCGAGAACCCCCATAGTGTTAATTGAAATAAGGTCACATCATACCGATTCAAAGACTTACGAAATCATAAAAACTCGACTGGTGCTAATGATATATCAATCAGCCTGAATTCAGAGTTAAATCATTACCATGGAAATGTTTCCCTCTCACTACGGTTTGAGATGGATATCAGGCTTATAGGTTTATTTCTAGGTGGAACGTTTTTCATATGTGCATCATTGTGATTTTTCCTCTCTAAATGACATCACAATCTCTGATTAAGATATAACCAAGTCTGTAAACAGATTAAGTATGGCGTTTCTTAGCTACGACCTTAAAAGGTAAAGGGGTGTAAGTGACGGCATGTATTCCCTTGTTTGAAGGTGGAAGTTCGCCCTCTGGTGTTGTAAATTCAAATTCTTTCAACAAACTTGTCAACATCAGAAACAATTCCACCCTGGCTATTTGTGCACCAATGCAACTTCTTGCACCTGTGATAGTAAAAGAAAAAAAAATTGTTAACATGATAGTAAAAGATAGCTGTTGAGTGATCATGATCATGTTAGAAAAAGGCAGTGTACACACACACACACACACACACAAACACACACACACACATACACACACACATACACACACACACACACACACACACACACACACACACACATATATATATATATATATATATATATATATATATATATATATATATATATATATATATATATATATATATATATATATATATATATATATATATATATATATAATATCACATGTGAGTGTCTAGTTCAGGTAGTTATGTTTTCCGTTATTTTCCATATGGGCTTTGTGTTATTGGTTTCTTCCCATCAGATGTATCTTTATAAGTTGATGTCAGTTTCCGCATGCACTATTTCTTGCGAGATTTCACAATTTTTATGATTTTATTTATTTTTCTTGAATTCGTGAAAATGTTTAGGGTCGGCAGTGAAAAACCAGGTGGGGTCGGGTAACCGGAACCAAAGATATTTTTTAGGCCTTACATCAATACTAAGTCTCAATATTATGTAATGTGACCAATGTCCCAATCAACTTGTATATACCAAATGCTACCTGTTACAACTGATCAAAACCAATGGTTACTAGAGTATGATACCAGCCATGAAAATCAAGCTCCCACACCAAATATAACCACTTAGTAACATGTATGTCAACGTCACTGCCTTTATCATTTGGGAATTTGTACTAAATGTTACCAGACTTGACAAAACCAATATAGTTTCCTAATATAACTTATCCAAACAAAACGTAACTAGATATGCTTGGTTTATAACTTTATCGTTTTCGTCATTTAGGAATCTATACCACTTGCAAGTCGAACTGTTACAAGACATTACTTGATAAAACCAATAGATACCAGATATAACTTATCCAAACATAACATGACTATATGTTCTTTGTTTATAATTTCATCCTTTTCGTCATTTAGGCATCGCTACCAAGTAGAACTGTTACCAGACATTACCCATCACTTGACATAACTAATAGTTAAAAGACTTACCCAAAGCAAAGGTAACTAGATGTTCTTTGTTTATAACTTCATCACCTTTGTCATTTAGGAATCGGTATGGGTCAAATTTCTCTGGCTTTATCCAAATTCGTTCATCCATGTGAGCGGACCAAAGATTAATAATGACCTCTATATCCTTGGGTATGTTGTATCCTTTCAGAACTACATCCTCCATCGCACGTCGAGAAACTCCGATCGGAAACAACGTTGCCACACGTTGCGTTTCTAAGATGAAAGCTTCTGTATAGGGCATATTCGTTTTACTGGCGTAGGTTATTTTGCCGTCTTTATCACAGCATAAATCTACCTCGTATTGAATTTTCTTTTGTGTGTGTGGGTTTCGGAGCATATTAACCAGACACCATTTCAATGTCGTAGCTGTTGTGTCGGACCCACCCAACATCAACTCTATCAGTACATAAGGAAGTTGTGATAGATCAATATTATCGTGGGACGAGGATGACGAATTTAACCTTTTGATGTAGGAATCTATAAAACATTCTGGGACGTTGTTGTTCAACTTTTTCCGCTCCTCGATTTTTTCGCCCATGTATTCTGCCAATAGTCGAACTGATTCTTTCAGAGATGACAAACCAAGGAAGCTTAGTGGTAGTTTGAACAACACTGGGAAGAAATTAGCAATGACAGCAATAATACCCATCTGTGTTAGGGCAAGAGATCTTTTCAACAAACTAGAGAATTCAGGATCGTCGTAGTCGAGTCGTTGTCCAAATATAACTGACACAAGAACGTTGGATGTTGCATGGTGTAAAAAGTCTGTCGGATCAAACGGTGTCCCTCTTTTCCTTTCAACGGCTCTAATCAACTCCCCACATTCCCTCGATATTCGTTCTTCCATTGTACGTGTTCCCATGCCAAACTCACGTAAACCATTTAGTGTTAGCGCCCTCTGTGCCTTCCATGTTGACCAAACATTGGAATTCATACCTTCGAAAAAACAATACATATATCATAAGTGTTCACTAGACCTACAATACGATATGATCAATGCTCAAATAATGTATGTATGTATGTATGTATGTATGTATGTATGTATGTGTGTGTGTATGTGTGTGTGTGTGTGTGTATGTATGTATGCATGTATGTATGTATGTATGTATGTATGTGTGCGTGTGTGTGTGTGCGTGTGTGCGTATGTATGTATGTATGTATATATGTATGTATGTACATACTATGTATGTATGTATGTCATGTATGTATGTATGTATGTATGTATGTATGTATGTATGTATGTATGTATGTATGTATGTATGTATGTATGAGTGTGTGTGTGTATGTATGTGTGTGTGTGTGCGTGCGTGTGTGTATGTATGCATTGATATTAACACTGTACTAGAATATATAGT
This sequence comes from Glandiceps talaboti, assembly GCF_964340395.1. Lineage (NCBI taxonomy): Eukaryota > Metazoa > Hemichordata > Enteropneusta > Spengelidae > Glandiceps > Glandiceps talaboti. The sequence continues at coordinate 15,082,702 of NC_135569.1, read as the reverse complement.
TGTATCGAAGTGAAAAATTTATTACGCAACTTTAATAACTGGACGAACGTTTTTCAAATAAATTCTGAAACATGCTTTTGAATAGGATACTTAGTAGAGAAATAATCATTTTTGTGTCCTCTGTTTTACCCTATAGTGTATTAACAGTTACAGCTGAAAACCAACTAATGACTCTAGATTTGCACATGATGTTTATACACATGTATGTATTATACACTCTCTGTGTGTGCGTGCTTATTTGAATGTGTGCCTGTATTTAGATTCATTTCCTTCAGTTATTCTGAGGACATTGACCACTACACAGAATGTGCAACTTTACATTATGTATACTTTTATTTGATAATTCACATTGTCACGGAAATTGAGATTTTTTTTTCTATAAAGTACAGGATGGGGGAGGGACCTCAATCAAATTTTCAGTGTAAAGTCTATTGTCTCGTATCGAAGCACAGACCTGGGACGCACTACTCTAGACCAGTATACCGCAACACACGGCAAATCTTAGACGACACTGACAGTTCCAAACCATGTATTATTCACAGTCCCGGCAAAAACAGTTGCAATAAGAGAGTAACAGAGTTCAAAACTTCCTCATACAGGAATCTAACAGCACAGTACAGCAACGTTGTAGGGTTATTACAGATCAAAATGTTGAGATCAGTTCCAAGAACTGTGAAACATTGTTCCTGTCACACGAGTGTCAAAACAACTCGGTTGCCACACACGATTAGATGATAATAATTGGCACCAGGTGAACTTCATAGTATATGCAAATTTAAATTTTATCAAGATGTTTTATCTACTTTCCAGCCATCTGTCGCAACACATTATGCTAATTTACTACTTAACTTTTACTAAATGCGAGAAAGTGTCTTTCTAATTTGCATATCTTGTCAACAACTCTGTCGCGATATATCAATATCCTAATATCGCTGACCCCAGGCCAATAAACTTGAATTGACAAAATATATGTCACCATTTTGTGGTAAATCTATGACATCTAATCATGAATGAATATAACCTAACTGATTATTAAAAATGAGACTTAATTCTTACATATAAAGCTATAAACAGTGGGGAAATAGCATCAAGCTACAAGTATTCCGATCTGATTAAAATCTGTTGTGGTGAATATGGCTCAATACCTTTTTCCACCTCTATAACAACACAATGGAAAACGATCGACACTAAACGATTTATAGACTGTAAGATACCTCGTGACGTTCCGCCCTCACACCGGCATGTAAGGGAGAGGGGTTGGCCGATGTGTGAGGGCGCCCCGTCACGGCGTACCTTACAGACTAAGCGATAAATAAAGAAATAAATGTACTAGAGATAAATAAAAACTATATTCACCATATCAGATTTGAATCAGATTGCAAGTATTTGATAAACTTTTAATCTCTGAGTGGAATGTTTTAACAATAGGCCTGGAAGATTATAACAGCTTTAACCTTCAACCCGTTGCTGAACTACAAGTACCACTATTATTTCTAACCTGAAACATTGCATCTATACCCCGTACAAAGCAGTTATTTTACTAGTATCTAATAAACAACACGTTTTAAAATTATATAGTTGCAGCTCAGCTTAGGCAGTTTGAAAACGATTACTGTGAAGCGCCTCTGATCACCTTGGAGTTTGGCGTTATGTGACACATTCTTACGGTATCTTATCTCGTACA
>NC_135569.1:15016018-15076018 GCF_964340395.1 Glandiceps talaboti | reverse complement strand
GAGAAATATTTTTTAAATGTAACTAATGGTTATTACTCTCCTTGCTAAATATAACTATAAAATTCAAATAAAAATGACTCGGAGGAATGGTCTACAGAACTTGTCCTTCTATATTACAGGCTTGGAAGTGACAGTTCAATCCCAGCTGAAGACAACTCTGTTGACCTTGTAACATCAGCAATGGCAGCTCATTGGTTTGATCTTAAGAAGTTCTACAGTGAGGTAGACAGGGTACTCAAACCAAACGGATGTCTTGCCCTATATGGATATACAAGGGATAGACTTGATAAAAACCGCAATGGGTCTGAACTCAGTGCGGTTTTTGATGAGGTACATAAACTTACATAGTGAATTTAAATGACATGAACTAAAGCTTGCATAGTTGAATTTTAATATGCAGTTAAGACCTAAAAAGATTGTTTGGTTCCGGTTACCCGGTTACTAGGTCTTAAACTTCATTTTACGTATTCAAGAAAAAATAAAATAACATAGCGAAAAGTGTACAATGTGAACACAGTTATGCAATCTGGGATTAGATGGACAAGGCTGTGGTGTACCACTGTGCTCTAAATTTCAATTTTTAAAGATACTATCTGTGATAGTAATGGATGAGAATTTCCATTTATTTCAGATTTTTAAACAAATTCACTATGTTTTGTCTCCTTGAAAAACAACAAATTTGAAAAGTCTCATTTCAAGATTTAATGCTGTTGTAATACGTACGTGGGTGTGAAGTGATTTGTAAACAAAATTGTAGCCACAAGTAAAATGAAGTGAACTTTCAATTCATTATCTTATTATCTAAGTATAACTTCGGCAAATTGGGGGAACTCCGAAGAGAAAGGGTGATGCTTGTTAGGAACCTCTATACTGATATAGCACTACCATATGAAGAGAAGGAAAGGTATGTTACGTTTTACGTCACAGTAACGAGTGTAAGCTTAAACAGACATGTTCTTGCAAAATATGAAGACATATCTTTGAACTACAAACGTTTTTACAATTTACGTGGACATATAGACATTGATAAGTTGAACAATAGTCGTCTGAAGATCACAAAAGAGTGAAAATCGGAGTTACGACTTGTGACCTTTTAATTTGAATTAAGTCTGTCTGTCTGTCTGTCTGTCTGTCTGTCTGTCTGTCTGTCTGTCTGTCTGTCTGTCCGTCCGTCCGTCCGTCTGTCTGTCTGTGTCTGTCTGTCTGTCTGTCTGTCTGTCTGTCTGTCTGTCTGTCTGTCTGTCTGTCTGTCTGTCTGCCCGTCCGTGTGTGTTTGTTTGTATATATATATATATATATATATATATATATATATATATATATATATATATATATATATGTTTTAAAAAAAATATATATATGTGTTTTTTTATTTATTTATTTAATTTAGATATGATGTTGTGCATGATACGAATACAACTGTAGCAGACTTTGTGGGCTATTTGAGTTCCTGGTCAGCTTATCATATATACAGAACAAAATATCCAGATAAAGCTGACATCCTACAAACATTATTGGCTGAGTAAGTTAACCAATTTAAAGACGTCTTTACATAGTGTTGAAATTGCTTTCTTAATCAATCAATTTACGTATTCCATTGCATTACATATGATGCGATTTACATATACATATAATGGAGAATTTGTTGAAATGTCCCGTAATTTTTAGCCTTTAACTTTTCTTAAATTGCCCCATTATAGATGAGGATTGGGTATTTGATTTGGATTTTTAATTTGTAAACCAATTGTGTCATGGCTTTCTACTTGAAAAATAAATGTGAAGCCACATATACCAACTCCTTGCTTGTAACTCAATCGACTCAAAAAGACTGATAAATGTATAAAATGTTGTTATTGTACGTACAATAATAAACTGCTTAAACACTTTTTAGTTTTGTGCAATGTATTGAGTTACAAACACAGACTTTGTCAATGTTGTTTCACATTAATTTTACATAAGGAAGCCATGATAATATTGTTTTATAAATTAAACATCTAAATTAAATTCCCAATCCTCATCCATATGGCCAAAATGATGGCCCCCGCCTCTAATTTCTATCCAATATTGATAGACTATCACCAAATTCGTCCTTGTAAATAAACCTTGATATGATATTGATGACAATCGCATGGCACACCTTTTCAGATTTGAGGACAAACCATTATCCATCGCTTTGTGAAAAGTTATGACATAGTTCTTATCAAAATAATATCCAGGCTTACAAGAACAATTTATATTCTGAATAGGTTGACTATATTATTTAACTTTTTACATGGACTTGAAAACTGAATGTAATCTTTCACCTTGTTAATTAGCCTTGCAACGTCAATGAATTTGTTGTTTGGTTTATCTATGTACACATTTTCAGCAGATCATTGTTCATATAATGTTTTAGATAAAGCGATTTTCTTCTTCGCACAAGGTTGCTTAATGTGTTTGTAAAAATGGTGTTCGCAAACCACCATCACCACCACCACCACCACCACCAAAACACAACAACTACAGAATAGCTTATCCAACCCCATTCCCTCATTTATCCATTGCTCAAGAATTATAGTTAATTTCAACCTGTTGGGATTTTACCTCAAACACCATTTTCACAATCCCATTTTCACAATCACGTGATCAGACGAGATCTCACTTTTATTTAAAAGAATAATGTAAACAATCACTAAAATTTACAAGTCAAAATACTCCAAATTGAAAAAAATTACCGAGAGCTTAGTTTTCATATAGCACACCTTGACAAATCAGAAAAGTGGATTTCAAAAATCAAAGTTGTACTTTTTTCTTTAGTATTTTTTATTTGAAAAAAACATGCTATGAAAGGTCAATACAAATTTACTCTATGAATATATTTTTAATTGGTGAAACGCCATATCAATCTATACAAATGTCATTATTGACTGTAATCTGAGTATCTTGTAACTTTTGGTATGGTTTTGTTTTTCAGTCTCATGGATATACTAAATGTTGAGACGACGCCAGAGAACACTAACATACAAGTTAGTCGTACCTTCTTTGTCTCGATGGCAAGGAAGCCAGGATACTAATGAAAGACGAATTTCTCTTCCATAATTCTATCACTAATATTTCACTCTTAGTGTTGTTACAGTGATACATGTCAACATTAGATTAATTTGTCATTTGTTATTATAAGAATATGGATATTTGACAATTTGACAATCTTATGGTTTGCCACCATTTTCCCATTTGATCCTACAAACACGCGCGCACACATGCAGATACATGCTCCCACTGTCACACACACACACACACATACACACACACTGAGCCATTTACTTTACGTGAAAAGAACATATATCGTCCTAAATTTATTGTGGCTTGTGTTTATTGAAGACTGACGGTATGAGAGTAGGTATGGTGTACATTCACTTATGGGATTCTTATTCTAGTTTCTATTCAAGTATGAATATGAATATATCATCCTATTTCAAAAATCAATGTGAAACAACATAGACCAAGTCTGTATTAGTAATTTAATACATTGCAAAAAATGTGTAAAATAGTTTGTTATTAACACTTATTTTACACATTTATCAATCTTTTGCAATTTAGTGAGTTACAAATAAGTACTTGGTGTATGGTGTTTCACATTGATTTTCGAGTAAGAATCCATCATAAAATAAATACCCAATCGAGAGATCAGTACTACGTCATCAAATGAATATGTATATTTGTTAACTTCCACGAGGCAACACTGCTGGATCACTGTAGGGTGATGGAAGTGAAAGAGGTTTCGATTTGGTTTCTAGACATCACGCAAAATTGAATGGTTTGGGTGTATAAGTTATTCCATGTACTCCCTTAGTTGGTGGAGGAAGGCAGCCCTCTAGTGTCAGGAATTCAAAGTCTCTGTCTGTATGCATGTATGTATGTATGTATGTATGTATGTATGTATGTATGTATGTGTGTATGTATGCGTGTATGTATGTATGTATGTATGTATGTATGTATGTATGTATGTATGTATGTATGTATGTGTGTGTGTATGTATGTATGTATGTATGTATGTGTGTATGTATGTCTGTCTGTCTGTATGTATGTATATATGTATGTATGTGTGTATGTGTGTGTGTATGTATGTATGTATGTATGTATGTATGTATGTATGTATGTATGTATGTATGTATGTATGTATGTATGTGTGTATGTGTGTGTGCGTGCGTGCGTGCGTGTGTGTGCGTGTGTGTGTGTGTGTGTGTGTGTGTGTGTGTGTGTGTATGTGTGTGTTGCGTTCGTGTTCTCGTTTGTGTTTGTGTGTATGTATGTTTGTTCTACATCTTTTCAATCTACACGCTGAAAACATCATGCGGAAAGCATCCAGTCATGAACAAGGAATATCCATTGGAGGCAAAGTGTTACATGAACTGGGGTACGCAGACGATACGACTCTTCTTGCAAACACAATAGAAGACATGAATCATTCGTTGCAGAGTCTCAAGCAAGAGAGCGAAGCAGCTGGATTTTACCTGAACATCGACAAAACAAATTGAACGGCGGTGCTGACTCCAACCAGCACATCATCGTGGACGGCGTACAGGTAGAGGAGCTCGAGAATTTCAACTTTCTCGGTTCTTTGATCACGGTAGATGGTGACTGCGACCGAGAAATCGACAGGCGTTTAGCGTTGGGTCGATCGACAGTGGGCAAGCTCACAACAATCTGGAGAAGCCGTGACATCCGCAAAGTCACGAAAAAACGCCTGATGGGCACACTGGTCTTCTCCATCGTTTTATACGGAGCTGAAGCTATGCATGTATGCATGTATGTATGTATGTATGTATGTATGTATGTATGTATGTATGAAAGCGAAATCACGAAAGCACATTGAATCATTCGAATTATGGGTTTGGCGACGGATGCTCAATATCCATTGGTCAGCTAAACGAACGAACGAAAGCGTCCTCGAGGACATAGACCGACCACCCAGCCTTTTAAATATTGTACGAAAAGCGCAGCTGACATACTATTAGTATTTCGGGCATATCGCCAGAAGAGATGCGGAGAATTTAGAAAAGATATTGTTGTTTGGAAAGACGGAAGGTGCTCGCGGAAGTGGAAGGCCACCAACCAAATGGTCGATAACATCAAAGGCCTGACCTATATGAGCTTTCACGATGCCTACCAAGCGGTGCAAATTCGTGCAACATGGAAGGTGATCACGAGAGTCACAAGCAGCCGAATCGGTTGAATGAACAACGACGACGACTACGACGATGTTTGTTTGACTGTAAATTCTCCATTCTTATCGAGATGTAATATTCAATCTTAAATATTTTGGAGAAGCACTTCTATGTAATAAAACACATTCATTTAAATGTCAAGTTCACACTTTAAAATACTAGACTACAATAAGTCAAAATAAAACGCTCATAATGACATTGGCACATTACTGATCTGGGCTCCCTGTGGATGGTAAAGTTGTGATCATGATAAATTCTGTAGAGGTCAAATGCAACTGTGGGCCAGACAACCTTTGACCGTGATCACCTGATAAATGGCGACCATGTCAACGGCTACTCCTTTTCATAATCTCTGGGCCAGCGGAACAATTGCCGAAGCTTACCAGAAATTCCGACCAACCTATCCGAATGAAGTCCTGGAAAGAATTCTAAGATTTCTTGCACATAAGGTAATGGCTGCATTGTGCCACAGTTACTTGTGAGCTGTATAATATTCTCTTCAACTTGCAAGGACAGTCCTTGTATACAAACGTTTTACGGGTGAGAGACCAGTGATATACTTTTTTAAACCTACGTTTACGTAATCCCCTGACATGAATATTGTGTACCAGGACCATCCTTGAATAGAATGTTAATAATGTCGTTGGTTGGTAATATTTCAGTCTAGAATGATCATAATACAAAATAATGACGTTATTATGCGATATTGAAAAAATACCGTTGCCGTTGTTTGTATTCTGGAGCAATCAAGTATCTTGAACATGCTTAGCCAGCAGAGCTTCCTCTTCAAAGTTGGGAGGGGGGGTTCAACATCATCATGATCGCTAGTGTGTGTGTGTGTGTGTGTGTGTGTGTGGAGGGGGTCAACATCCCCATGATCGCTAGTGTTGTGGAGGGGTACCCCCTCCCACGTTGAGCAAGTTTTGAAGATAAGGACATATAAGAGTTCGGCTATTTAGGGCATACAATATAAAACCCTACACATTATTGAAAGTCATAGAGAAGTCTTTTATATCGTCTTCAATACCCAATTTTACGATCATTACATTATTATCTGGGCACATTGTAACCTATGCAGAGATATGTATTAAGGCAGACAAACCTTGGCTATCGACTGCCTCATAATCTGTAGTCTTGAACATGTTCAAGGTAAACGGCTGTTCCCTGAGGTTTAGTTTTGTTCAGAGTCAATTTTATTCTCTCTGTCTCTGTCTCTCCCTGCCTGCCTGTCTGTCTGTCTGTCTGTCTGTCTGTCTGTCTGTCTGTCTCCCTCCCCCCTCTATCTCTCTCTCTCTCTCTCTCTCTCTCTCTCTCTCTCTCTCTCTCTCTCTCTCTCTCTCTCTCTCTCTCTCTCTCTCTCTCTCTCTCTCTCTCTCTCTCTCTCTCTCTCTCTCTTTCTTCTCGATACTAATTGATTTACACACATTATCAATTCCCATGGCAGTAACTCGCCTCATAATTAAACGTACAAGTATTTTGTATTGCGACAAAAACACGGCATTTTGCAAATGTAATCGCTAAATGACCACTCTTTATGAAGTGGGTGGTATTTCTTGGCTGACTTTACCAAACTTAAAAAAGAAATCGATAATGCACTTTGACTAAGGCCATGTCATGCTAAGAAGAACCATGTTGTAAACTAGTTGTTTATGTGTAAGTTGGTTCAAATCGTGAACAAAATGTTCTGTGCCCCCTTCAAACCATCATAGTTTCAAGGCCCCAATTCGCACCCCCAATTTCATCCGCCAATGGTGTGCAAGCCTTGGCCATCAAGCACGCGTGCGTCATTTTGCCTTCAATATGTCCACTGGTCTCGTAACTTGGTAACAATTGACTCGGTGTCATTTCATTGTAAGTCTTATTAACTATGGAAATTATTGATGTAATTATGCTAATTATTCAATATAGTTATCGTATTCTTGTATTTATAAGAGATAATAAAATAATCATAACAGGTGTTATGATACACATTTTTCTACACAGAATCCAGGTCCATGGAGGTTGGCCATTGATGTAGGTTGTGGTTCTGGTCAAAGTACAAGGATGTTATCTGATCACTTTGAGACAGTCATAGGATGTGACGTCAGCAAAGCTCAGTTAGCTGAAGGGAAGAAGGGAGAAAATCCGAGAAATGTAAAATATCAGTAAGTTATTGCCACTTTTATCTCATTCGGTAACATCAGAAGTAATTACACATATACGAATTATGTTAAATATTTACGTAGATGATAAAATTCAAAACATTTCCAATTTCCAAAATTGAAATTTGAATGAGAATCTAAATTGTTGTTCTGATGAGTGAATTAATGTAACAGTAATCAGCAACATATAATTCTATAATCAGAACTAGAAAGCGGTTCTTTCTATCTACACAATGAATTGAAATTTTTATAGATATATATCATTAAATAACTCAAAAAGTTTAGTTTGTATCATGTTGGAACAAAATATACAGGATTTATCTCTTGTCGTACTTTGTCACTAGTACTTCAACGCGAATTTGTTGGTTCATGGTTTCTGGGAATATGAGTCAAAATGTTTAAACTTACTCTAGCTGCAACCGTGACATTTTCTTCATCACATAACCAAAGATATACCAATCAAAACTTGGTCAGTTACTTATTACAAGTATTAAACTTAAACATTTTCATTGTAATTTGAATTCCAATATTGCCTGATATTGGTCGAAATTTGAATGCGCATTAAAATCTATGCTCTGAATAATGAAACAAATATTAATATTAAATGTAAGTATTGTTATTACTCTCCTTGCTAAATATAACTATAAAATTCAAATAAATATGACTCGGAGGGATGATGTACAGAACTTGTCCTTCTATATTACAGGCTTGGTAGTGACAGTTCAATCCCAGCTGAAGACAACTCTGTTGACCTTGTAACATCAGCAATGGCAGCTCATTGGTTTGATCTAAAGAAGTTCTACAGTGAGGTAGACAGAGTACTCAAACCAAACGGATGTCTTGCCCTATATGGATATGAGAGGGATAGACTGGATAAAAACCGCAATGGGTCTAAACTCAGTGCGGTTTTTGATGAGGTACACAAACTTACGTAGTGAATTTAAATGACGTAAACTAAACCTTGCATAGTTGAATTTTAATATGCAGTTAAGACCTAAAAAGATTGTTTGGTTCCAGTTACCCGACTCCATATACTTTTTCACTACCGACCTCGCAAGAAATAATGGCTGCGGAAACTCAGACAAATTCAAAAAGACAACATAAAACTGTTCTTCCAATCTATAATGCCCAGCTGTACATCTGATGGACAGAAACCAATTACACGACAAAAAATCGAATGCAAAATCAAATCAACCTACCCCACCTATTCTAAAATTAAGCGTAATCGGAACCACACATTCTTTAGGTCTAATGTTTATTAACTATTATAATAGCTAAAATGATGTAAACTTGTTGTTTCATTCATGGGACATTACGTTTTTGACACAAAGATAAACATATATTATTTCAACTCTAAACTAAACAATAACAAAGACATAATGAAGACAACAGGATCCATGTCCCAATCACATGAAAACTGATAAGCATTGCTATTCTTTCACAGTGCAGTCTACAGGCTGCAATTGTTTATTTTATAACTGATAATCAACATTTAAACTTCACTACTTTTACATCCCCACTGTGCAAGACACCTGTGTAATTATTTCCCTTGCATTAGAAGTTGTCTTAGGGTGTGTATCAAATGTCATGTAACGTTGCATGAGTGAAACACCATGCCTACATCATTTTAACTGTAAATGTCATGTCTCATGAGTAAAACACCAAGCCTACATCGTTTTAGCTGTAGCATATGTATTGACTGTATACACATAGTTGCAATACTTACCTGTCTGTATTGTTTGGATGTGTTTAACCTGAAATACTTCTCAGTCTGAAATAAACTGTATAAACTTATACTGTTACTTTGTTCATGTAAACTCCAACCCATTCTCAGTTAAAGTCAAGAAAAAAGACAGCAACCACAGCACTACTTTTTTAAAATATAAATTGTTGGACCCCAAATTTCTTTTCTTATTTCAAAAGGACAAGAGGTACTAAACTTCTATGTCGAAACGTTTGTAAGAACTTTAATTTTTCAGTGAAATTCGTCCTTAAGGTACAGTCTACCTGAGGTTTTCCTTCTATAAAAGTATACGATGTGAATACATTTATGCAATCTGGGATAAGGTGGACAAGGCGATGCTCGTCCCTAAGGCACATTCTACCTGAAGGTTTCCTACTATAAAAGTGTACAATGAATACATTTATGCAATCTGAGATAAGGTGGACAAGGCTTTAGTGTATCAAGATGTTCTAAATTTCAATTTTTAAAGATTTTCATATGGCTAATTATTTCACAGCTGTTGTAATATCTGTGAAAGTGACAACATGGATGAGAAAATTTATTTCAGATTTTATAAAAACAGATTTACTATGTTTTGTCTACTTGAAAAACAACGTAATTGAAAAGCCTTATTTTAAGTTTTAGTGCTGAAATGAACTTTCAATTCATTATTCAGTATAACTTCGGCATATTGGAGGAATTCCGAAGTGAAAGGGTGATGCTTGTTAGGAACCTCTACACTGATATAGCACTACCGTATGAAGAGAAGGAAAGGTATGTTACGTTTTACGTCACAGTAACGAATGTAAGTTTAAACGTTTCACATCACAGTAACGAGTGTAAGTTTAAAGAGACATGTTCTTGCAAAATATGAAGACATATCTTTGAACTACAAACGGTTTTACAAATTACGTGGACATATAGACCTTGATAAGCTGAACTATAGTCGTCTGAAGATCACAAAAGTGAAAATCGGAGTTAAGACTTGTGACCTTTTAATGTGAATTAAGTCTGTTTGTTTGTTTGTCTGTCTGTCTGTCTGTCTGTCTGTCTGTCTGTCTGTCTGTCTGTCTGTCTGTCTGTCTGTCTGTCTGTCTGTCTGTCCGCGCGCGCGCGCGCGCGTGTGTGTGTATGTGTGGTCGAAACGTTGATATTTGTAGGGGGATTGCCAACTTGGAACTTTTAAACCCGTTCATTGAGTATGTATATATATATATATATATATATATATATATATATATATATATATATATATATATATATATATATATATATATTATATATAAATATATATATACTTGCTTATTTATTATATAGACCTAAGATGGACTAGACGGTGGCGATTTTCTGAACTTGAATGTAGCATAATTAATGTAGTTATACACAACGTCATGTGCGTGGCACATGCGATCGATCACAGCGAGGGTCATCATTTCTCCATTCCTTAAATAGGGTTACAGAATAAATCCTCGACTCTATCTATCTATCTATCTATCTATCTATCTATCTATCTATCTATCTATCTATCTATCTATCTATCTATCTATCTATCTATCTATCTATCTATCTATCTATCTATCTATCTATCTATCTATCTATCTTATCTGTCTGTCTGTCTGTCTGTCTATATATATATATATATATATATATATATATATATATATATATATATATATATATATATATATATATATATATATAATTTATTTTAGATATGATATTGTGCATGATACGAAAACAACTGTAGCAGACTTTGTGGGCTATTTGAGTTCCTGGTCATATTATCATCAATACAGAACAAAATATCCAGATAAAGCTGACATCCTACAAACATTATTGGCTGAGTAAGTTGACCATTTTAAAGAGGTTTTTTAATTTTCACATAGTGTTGAAATTATTTCCTTAATTTATCTACGTATACCTTTGCGTTACATATGATACGAATTACATATACAAAACAATGGAGGATTTGTTCAAATATCCCATCCATTTGGAATAATTTCTAAGCTTCTAACTTTTCTTAAAGTGGACGTATAGATGAGGATTGGGCATTTAATTTCGACTTTTGATCTATAAACCAATTGTATCATGGCTTCCTACTTGAAAAATAAATGTGAAACAACATATACCAAGTACTTGTTTGTAACTCAATCGATTCAAAAAGATTAATAAATGTATAAATTGTTTATTATATGTACAATAATAAACCGTTTAAACACTTTTTAGTTTTCTTCAATGTATTGAGTTACAAACACAGACTTTGTCAATGTTGTTTCACATTAATTTCACATAAGGAAGCCATGATAAAATTGTTTTATAAATTAAACATCTAAATTAAATACCCAACCCTCATCCATATGGTCACTTCAAAATGATGGCCTCCGTCTCTAATTTCTATCCAGTGGTGACAGACAATCACTTTTCAAGTCCAATTTTTAAGGATACTATTCTTTCTTGTAAACCTTAATATGAGTTTGGTGACAACCGTATGGTACACCTTTTCTGGTTTGTGGACTAATCATTATCCATCGCTTAGTAGTAGAAAAGGTATGACATAGTTTCTTATCAAAATCATATCCAGGCTTACAAGAACAAATTCTATTCTGAATAATTTGAATAGATTATTGAACTTTTAATCAACATAGACTTAAAAACTGAATGTAATGTTGCGTTCCAGCTTGTTAATTAGTCTTGCAACGTCAATGGATTTGTTGTTTAGTTTATCTACATACACGTTTTTAGTAGATCTTTGTTCCGATAATGTTTTTAGATAAAGCGATTTTCTACTTTGCACAACGATGCTTAATGAGTTTGTGAAAATGGTATTTGCAAACCACCACCACCACCACCACCACCACCACCAAAACACAACAACTACAGAATAGCTTATCCAACCCCATTCCTTCATTTATCCATTGCTCAAGAATTATAGTCAATTTCAACCTGCTGTGATTTTACCTCAAACACCATTTTCACAATCACGTGATCATACGAGTTCTCACTTTTATTTAAAAGAATAATGTAAACAATCACTAAAATTTGCAAGTCAAAATAACACAAATTGAAAAAAAAAGTCGTTTTTATAAGGCACCTTGCCAAATCGAAAAAGTGGATTTTAAAAATCAAAGTTGTACTTTTTTCTTTAGCATTTTTTATTTGAAAAAGGATGCTATGAAATGTTAATACAAATTTACCCTATGAATATTATTTTTTATATTTACGCCATATCAATCTATACAAATGTCATTATTGACTGTAATCTGAGTATCTTGTAACTTTTGGTATGGTTTTGTTTTTCAGCCTCATGGATATACTAAATGTTGAGACGACGCCAGAGAACACTAACATACAAGTTAGTCGGACCTTCTTTGTCTTGATGGCAAGGAAGCCAGGATACTAATGAAAGACGAATATCTCTTCAATAATTCTGTCACTAATATTTCACTTTTAATGTTGTTACAGTGATACATGTCAACATTTGAATAATTAATTTGTCATATTATAAGAATATGGATATTTGACAATTCTTATGGTTTGCCACCATTTTCGTATTTGATCTTACAAACCCACAACCGCGCACTCACGCACACACGCAGATACACGCACACACTGTCACACACAGACACATTCACAAGCACATACACATAGACACAGACACAGACACAGACACATACTGATCCATTTCTTTGATGAGAAAAGTATATATATCGTCCTAAATTTATTGTGGCTGGTGTTTATTGAAGTCTGACGGTATGAGAGTGTAGGAATGGTGCACAGTCACTGGTTATTCAAGATTCTATTCAGGTGTGAATATATTTGCGTTATTGGGTACTTACGTGTGTTCAGATAGTACCGCCACCAGCCTCTCCATTCTTAAATAATACATGTATTTTACGCAAGGGTAAATTGATTTTATTGCTAGTAAAATTAATAATTGTTCGGAGCAGGTGAAATGAGCACGTTTCAGGATTTGTTTGTAAAACACAAAGTGTATAAAAGTTTGGTGTAATTAAAGTAATGTTAACGTGAAATACGGCACAGTCAAATAAACGCGTCTGTAGACACAATAACACTACGCGGTTTCTGCTTCGTCATCCGGATCCGTTTGGAAGACATAACGTACCCTGGGTAAGAATTCGAATCGGTTCCATAATCCGAGGTAAACGTACGTACATTCAGTTTTTGTAGTGTGAAAAAGAATGTCACGCTGCTCTCCGTACTGATCACAAATCTTAAAGTGACCATATCGATGAGGATTGGGTATTCTTTTTGGATTTTTAGTTAATAAAACAATAATGGCGTCCTATTTGAAAAATGAATGTGAAACAACATAGACCAAGTCTGTATTAGTAATTTAATACATTGCAAAAAGCTACAAACAAATGTGTCAAATAGTATGTTATTGTACGCATAATAACAAACATTTTACACATTTATCAGTCTTTTGCAATTTATTGACTTACAAATACAGACTTGCTCTATGATGCTTCACATTGATTTTTCAAATAGGACGCCATGATATATTAACAATCCAAAATAAAAACTCAATCATCAGATCAGTACTAGGTCATCAAATGAATATGTAAATGTCTGTTAATTGTAGGGTGATGGGAGTGAAAGAGGTTTCGAACTGGTTTATTGTATTATGTGATGTTAAATCTCCAGACTCCCCATAACCAGAAGTTCGTAAAAACATGACTTTACCAAAGAAATGAAAATAAAAATGAAATTCGTTTTCAATATCTCGTTTATGTACCAAAATCTGTGTTTAACATCTATCCAAGAATGAATTCCGAGGACACCTCGCGTTTCTTGGCAACCATCTTGAATGGTTTAGGTGTATACGTTATTCCATGTACTCCCTTAGTTGATGGAGGAAGGCAGCCCTCTGGTGTCAGGAATTCAAACTCTCTGACTAAACTTGTTAACATCAGGAAGAGTTCAACTCTTGCAATCTGTGCACCAATGCATGTCCTTGCTCCTACCGAATACAATGAGATAATTAGGATGAATATGTTTGATAATATAAAGTTCTTCGGATCCCCCTCTGTCTGTCTGTCTGTCTCTAAGATACATACATACATACATACATACATACATACATAATGTCTTTCTATATTCTTTCCATTAATCTCTGCTATAATGCACAATGTTATCAACTCCTTACCCATACCAAACGCCAACATAGCTTTCCTGTTAATTACTTGGCCACTTCCATCAAGGAATCGATCAGGGTTAAATTCCTTGGGATTTTCCCAGAACCCTTCTTCCATGTGAGCAGACCAGTAATTGAAGAAAACCATCGTGTCTTTGGGAATGTTGTAACCATGGAAACTGACATCTTCGATGGCGCGGTGGGGAATTCCGATTTGAAACAGCGTTGCTAGGCGTTGCGTTTCTAAGATACAGGCCTCGGTGAAAGGCATACTCGTTCTTGCGCTGTACGTTATTGGTTGGTCATTGCTGAAACACGATTCAATCTCCTTATGGATCCGTAGCTGTGTTTTAGGGTTATGAAGCAAATTGAGGACACACCATTTGAGTGTTGTAGCAGTTGTGTCGGAACCACCTAACATCAACTCAGTTAGTACATAAGGCAACTGTGACACATCAGCAGCTTCTTCCTCGGACGAGGATGACGAATTTACTTTCTTAATGTAATATTCTATAAAGCAATCCGGTTGGTTACCGTTCATGTGTTCTTTGCAGTTCGAAATCTGTCTCTCCATGTACTGTTTTAGCGATGTCGTCGATTTCTTCAACGCCATCAGCGGGGGAATGGGAAAATTAAATAAAACAGGGAAGAAACTTACAAGACCAGCGAGAATACCGGTCCGAACTAACGCGAGAGTATGATCCAAAAGTTCTTTGAACTCCGGATCATCATATTCCATTCTTTGTCCGAACATGATGGCGATCAAAACATTGGATGTTGCATGGTGAAAGAAATCAGTAGGGTCGAAGGGTTTACCATTCGTACTTTTTACAGCGGCAACCAATGCTTCACACTCGGTTGATATTCGTTCTTCCATGCTGTGTCTTCCCATTCCAAACTGACGTAAAATGTTTAACGTCAGAATTCTCTGTTTCTTCCACACAGACCAATCACTTGTACTCAACCCTATAAGAGATTGTGTTTAAAAATACGTGTCACTATTAAATTCGGAGATTGCAGTAGCTTGTCACAAATATCGTGCAGTACAATGAAAATTGATCGAGTTACATAAATGAATGGATACAGCAGTCACATCGTATTTGTTCTATCCATACTGACCACTTGTTATCAATACTGTAAACTGGAGTGATGCATTCTGGGAAACAAGCAGGGTTTAAAGAGGTTGCACAATCCACGGTTGGTGAAAATACCCTTTCCTGGGAGCTCTACAAATCGTACAATACAAAATATCCCGGTTATTTTGGTATTATGATTTAGATTTGATTAGCTTGATATATCGAAATATCGATCTCTATCTGTGCTAATTCCCAATTTTTCTGATACGCAGAAAAACAGAGTTTGGGTGAAGTTCCATTGAGTTATGGACAAGCCATCCTCACAGTCACATTCCAATGTGTTTTAATTATGGCAATAAAATATCTAAATTTGAATCTGAATCTGATCTGAATGAATCTAAATCTGAATCTAAACCTGAATTGAATCTAAATCTGATTATGAATCTAATTCTGAATCAATCTAAATATGAATTTGGATCTGAATCTGGAAATAGAATCGCTGATTTTTTTTAAAATGGCCATAATTAGATACTGTAAAAGCTAATTATGTATCGAGTTTATTCCGACGTAAGTAGCTAAGTCACAGGTTGAAATCGTGACAGCCTTGGGGCTCTGATTTTAGGGTGTCGACCCAAATATCAATTTGATTTAATTTATTGGTATTTTCCGATTCTGCCGAATGTATCAGGAAAAATATTAGCAGAGTTACATGTATGTTCTCCAAACCGTTTTATGTGAAATTTGTGGGATTCGTCGCAGTTGATGATGACTGTCGAACGCTACATATGAAGCGATTTGACATACGCCAGTTTTTAACTAAGAACATAGGCACGGGTATTTTCTAGCGATTTGATTTACTAATCTTTATTCGAATTGTGGTTATGCTATGATGCCGTATACAAGGCGGGCGGGTTTTTTTTCTGGGATAGAAAAATGTTCACAAAACAGTTCTGGGATTCGTCCGTCGTTGTCCATGATGCCTCTCGAGTGCAACTCATATGAATCTATTTGACGTGAGTTGTGGTTATGTCATAATGCCGTATCTATAATACTTAGCGGGGGTTTTATTCAGGGATATTTTCCAATTCGGCCGAATGGATTAGAACAATCTGATTAAAATCCGATGTAGATGTCGGCTAATCGTTCATTGTTATTTTACCTTCGTTATTTTGCCTTCTTTGTACATGTTTACATTTTTTAGCCTGATCGCCTCCGCTACTCACTGAGCCAGAAGTTCGATTGAATGGGCGCCATCTCAGATGTAGAGGAGGCGATCAGGCTAAAAACGTAATTAAACATGTACTACGAAGGTCAATTCAAGCCAAATAACGAAGGTAAGATAGCACGCACGATTAGCCGACATCTACATCGGATTTTAATCAGATTGGGATTAGAAGAATATTAGAGGAATTATGTTCACAAAACAGTTTTACATGGGATTTGTCATGGGATTTGTCACCGTCGGTGATGCTTGTCAAGCGCTACTCACATGAAACGTCGATTTGACACTCGAGTTAACGCTGTGTTTGTGTCATATTTTTTACCTCCCAAAATAATGTATATTCCTCGCGAAGACAGACGCATGTACTGCCAGATTAGCCTTTTTATGGACCGTGATGATGAATTGCAACCATAATATTGTGAACATGCATATTATTTACTCAGACAATCCCCAAGATCCCGATCGTATGTCACCATTAAAACTTACAGATTATAGATACACAAAATCCCTATGGAATTTATACCGTGAGCATTTTGTAGCTGTTCATGAAAGTGTATAAAAATAGGCATATATCATATCCCATGGTGTTTGATTTCACTGGCCGACCCAGTGTGTATTGTCTCTTTGTCATAGAATCGGCTGGTACGGATATGTTTGCCTGTGTACTGTTACATATAATAGCCTACGTAATATAGTCGCAAGTAGTCCAGTTTGATAAATACCAGCTTTTAATGTTGTAAAAGTGTAACATGTTTTCGACCGAACGCAGGCGATGTCACCCTCCCGGGACACCCTATCCGACGTATAAGTTGAGTTTAACTATACCGGTTCAAAGAAGTTTAAGCCAAGCCTTACACGTCGGACTATGAAGCGGATAAGCCGAGCGGTTTCCCGAAGTAAACAACGGTTGCTACTGTTGGTTCTTTTCCAGTCGAGGCGTACACATCGTTGGACCTCTGATCAACCGGTGTTAAACCGGAAGCTTAAACATAAGTTTTCATGCAGTGATATACTATACTATGCTATGTCACACCATGTCATACACTACACTACACTACACTACACTACTCTACACTACTCTATACTATACTACGTACACTACACTACACTACACTAGACTACACCGCACTGTACTGCACTGCACTACACTACACTACACTACACTACACTAGAACAAAAAACCTCTAAATATTCAAAGTCGCTTTAATAGCCCAGAGAAATAGTTATCACGTATTCTGTGAAAGTGACCACAGCAAGTCTCTGGGCTAAACCCTTTGATATTGTTTTCAGTAACAACAGGAATGTCAGTACTGAAGAGCGGTCATTGGCAACTCTTTCCCCGAGTCATTGCCCACTAACTGTTACAACTCCCCATCCCATATTTGCTGATGAACGTTCCCTGGACACGTGACTTAGTCATTACGTCAGCAGACGTACGTAAACTCAGGAGGATCAATGAATGTTGTCCATTTGACTTGTAGTTGCATAACAGTCTATTCAAATACAAATTCACTTTTACAATGTAAAACAATATAGACAAATTTCACGTTTGTTTATGGTTGCATGCTAAAATCATGACATGCCTCGTTCCGTCGCGATCACGAAAATACTGTTCACACTGTGATAGTCATTTGTATAAACCGTTAATACAGTCTCAACTGATTGCTTTGTGGTTAATAGTATTTACGTTTATATTTTCGTATACAAATCGACTTTCTCCATACATATGCCTCGTTCAAGTTACATATTGGAGTATACGTAAACTCGCTTGCTGACTGACTGAATGACTGAATGGATGGATGAATGAATGAATACATACAATACACCCACACTTACACACATATACGCACACACGCGCCAATACACGAACGCACACCCTACACACGCATGCACATACATACATACATACATACATACATACATACATACATACATACATACATACATACATACGTACATACGTACGTACGTACGTATGTACGTACATATATACATACATACACACGGTATGTTCCATATTTGTACCTTCAAATACCGACCGACTTAGCTTACGTGTAATTATTTTGGCCCATGCAGTGAAACAGGGGGAGGCAGAAGTTTATTGTGATATGTAACTATCTTAATACGGACACCATGTGGTGGCCATTTCATCCTTTGATAGTTCTACATGTAGATATGCCTTTGTTATTGACCTTTTCAAATAGCAGCTGTGTTTACAAAAGTACCCTGGAGTAACACGATCGGTGTTTACGAGCAGAGAGAGTCGAATTACAGTATGCAGGTATCGCCCCCTCCCCGACTTTGACAGAAACATAATTATAAATCGATCCTCAAGGGATGACCTGTCTTTACGAACTTTAGAATAATGTAAATGCACACACATATACATACATACATACATACATACATACATACATACATACATACAGACAGACAGACACAGACAGACAGACAGACACACATGCACACATACCAGAGGTGAACAAATCATTTTGTGAACTGGTGGACCCCGGATCAGTGCCTTAAAAAATCCAGTGGTCCTGCTGAAAGAATTAGTCGTCCCTGGTCCCGCTAATGTGAAACATTAAATCTTGCCTATGAATCTATATATTCAGACTTACACCACTTTTAGTTGAACAATACCCAATTTAAAATAATAATTATATTACATCATGCTACTATGCGCCATTCTGATTGGATAATAACTGTGATAAAATCCCATTTTACCACAGCTGGCAGTGGTAAAATGGGCCCCTAAACTAGCATATGAATAGTATTCACAAAAAAGAAGCTAGTGTTCGTTCTTATACCAATAAGTTAACACTTCCTCAGAGTAAAGGTATGTCAGGTATCCCGTACAATAGTTTGGGTTACAGTAGTCCAAATAATTCCACTGATGACCTTGCGATCGAAAGTAACGATCGATCAGTGGCTTCAACATCACTGGCCATGGCTGATAAGATACAAGTTCTCCCATGCAACGATCCGTCAGCGTCCTGCTCTCGTTGAATCAAGCAACACCAATTTAACTCTTAACCATCAGTCAAGTGCGTACATTTTCAGGTTCAATCAATGTTCAATTTGTTAACCATTAAATTAAAGTAGACTGTGTAACGTCGCGTCTCTGATTTACTGTCTCGAGCTTTCTCCGATTCCACTGATTCAACGCCGAGACATCTATTTTTAGCAGTGTACAAGATTGTATTGTTCTTATGTAAATATCCAAACAAAATTGTTACTTTCTTTGACCCCTTGCCCCGTTTTCTTCGTTGCTAGTTTTCAACGCGTTTTCGTTATGCATTTTATGATGTAAATAAAGTAATTTATCAATGCAATGCAATGTAATGTAATGTAGTGTATGGTTTGTGTTCACGCAGTGTGTGTGTTTGGGCGACATGAACGTATCCACTCATCAAAATATGCTTGTTCCCGACGATCTATTACCGACGATCTTTTTCTGTACGTGCGAATTCGCCTTTTCAGGCATATAAATAACCACAGAATCACATTTAGAAGAAATAGACACATATTTTGATATAATATAATAGCAATCACCCCCTCCGAAGGCGGGTATACACTCGAATTTGGTACAATTCGCTCCATATAGCAAATCATCACAACTGTACAAAGAAAATGACCACTTCAAAGTTGATCAAAAAAAAAAAACTACGAACACATACATTGCCTGACTCGAGGGAGTCCGTGTGACTATAATGTCAAGATAAAATCAAATTCACCAGTCGTCGAGGCTTTGGAAAAAAACAACCTAGGAACACATACATTGCCTGACTAGAGGGAGTCCGTGTGGCGGTGTGGAGATAAAATACTTCGTAGACTATCATTTCATGAAAGGGGTTCTACTATAAATCATTTGAAGCTCCTTTATGAATAAAAACAATAATACAAACAATGCTGACAGAATAAATAAAATAAAATGTTTCATTTGATACATTTGAATTATTATACAATGAAATTATTATTCTTGTCTTCCTAATTATTGTGTCCCTATTAGTAATGATATGAGCCACATGTGCGTTGAGTGTTATCTCCTGTCTATCATTTCACATTGTTGTTGGTTCACTGAAATAACCTACAATATGAGGCAGCTACTATCCGCTGCCACCAGTCATTCAACTGTCAAAGTTCATGCCCCCCTCCCCCCATAGCGCATATTGCTGGTTTGACGTCGGAAGTCACCTGATTATACTTCATGACACGTCGAAAGGCCATGCAAGGCGTGTAGTTTTAGCTCCATTTGTTTGTTCACATTCAGTTGTTGCTGTTCCTACTTTTTAACATGGTTATTTACAGTTTAACTTAAGGTCAAATTTGTGTGGTCCGCCCCAAAAATCACTGGTCCCGGACTTCGGACCAGTGGAT
This sequence comes from Glandiceps talaboti, assembly GCF_964340395.1. Taxonomy (NCBI): domain Eukaryota; kingdom Metazoa; phylum Hemichordata; class Enteropneusta; family Spengelidae; genus Glandiceps; species Glandiceps talaboti. The sequence goes on along the minus strand of NC_135569.1, from coordinate 15,055,114 downwards.
TTGTTCACCCCTGCATGATGCACGCACACATAGTCAGCCGATATAAAATAACATTGTATGTATGTGCAGTTGCGCAATGACATGACAGTGACATGGTGGCTGGAATTGATTTCCAGAAGAAGGCCTACCTTTGTTATCAAATAATGGCACCCATATCCAATTCAGCGGTCGACCAGAAAACTGGTACCAGTACTTCACCAAGGCCTCTTTGATAGTCTCATATCCATTGACAACTACAACAAGCTCTGCGCCCAGACGAACTGAGAACACATCCCCATACTTCTTAGACCATATCATGAATGTTTCACAAGGTACAGGGTTGAGCCATGGTAGACATCCGACAACTGGTACGCCAATTGGACCTGGTGGCAAATTGCGACCAGGTCCACGATTGTAAAAATAGATGGCAAATGTTATCACAATAACAAGCAAAGCCTGTATTGCCGTCAACATTGTGATGGTTTGACACGACAGCGGCCCAGGAGCGTCAGCTGGTACGCTTTCGAGATAATGTATTCAGGGCATAGTCATTAATAAATATAGGGGGTATCAATTGTCTCAATAACCGTCGCTTTGTCTGTGTTGATCTTTGTATGTCTCTGTGTATCTGAATCTGTATCTGTATCTGTATCTGTGTCTGTGTCTGTGTCTGTGTCTGTGTCTGTGTCTGTGTCTGTGTCGGGTATTGACTCTGTGTCTGACTCTGTCTCGTTATAAACTTATGGGGTATCTATCTGTCTCTGCAAAATCATGACTCGGTTTACATATGAAATTAGATACACATTGATACGAAATGTTGTCTATTGTTTTCTATACACGGATATGAGCTGTTTTGATATCGAAATATAGTGTAGTAGCTACTAATACGTATGAAAAACGGCTGTTTGGCAGAGCAATAGAAAAAAAATTGTCCAAAACCAATCGCGGCAATCACTCCCGGAACAACAAAAATGAAAAAAAGTACACAAAAAGACAGTGGTAGATCACTGGTTTTTAATGTACTTCGGAGCGCAAACCCAAGGTCTTATTATAAGAGTAGTGTCTGATCAGTTGTGAAAAATTAAACAAGGATATCAAATTGCCGAACCCCCACTAAAGATCTAAAACGGACCACTATTGTGTTTTGGATCTTTTATACTGGCATATATGACTCTATGTTTAGACCTTCAAAAAATTGTTTGGTTCCTGTAACCCAAACACTAGTTTTTTAATATATAATGAAATCGCCAAGATTGTGAAGTCTCGCGAGAAATAGTGGATGTGGAAACTGATATCAACTGAAAAGACAATACAAAACTATTCTTCCAATCTGTAACAGCTGTACATCTGATGGGAAGAAACCAATAACACAGAGACCATATGGAAAACAACGGAAAACATAACTACCTGAACTAGACACTCACATATAAAAAAATTCAATTAAAAGATCTACCTACTCCTGTTCTAAAATTGAGCGTACTCGGAACCACACAATTTTTTTACTGAGGCATTAGCACCATGTGGTTAATTAGCATATCACGTGGTTAATCACCATATCTCAGTTCGGATCGATTGGGATTAAAATCTAGGAGTGAACTTAACAATTGTCTGGCTGATATATAGAAAAAGTCGATCCTGAACAAAACAATGATCCTATGTAATCCTTATGACTCATCGAATTACAAATGTGAGAACAAGGGATTGAAACACAGACCTTTATATTATTTAATAAAATATTCTAAGATACAATACATCTTAACATTTGGACATATAATACATAAAAAGCTTTACTCATACAAATGGTAAATTTCTTCCCTCAAAGTATAGCTTCCTATACACCGTTAGTATGTATGTATGTATGTATGTATGTACGTCCGTCCATACGTACGTACGTACGTATATGTATGTATGTATGTATGTATGTATGTATGTATGTATGTATGTATGTGTGTGTGTGTGTGTGTCTGTCTGTCTGTCTGTATGTCTGTATGTCTGTGTTTTGTGTCTGTATGTAGTCTTTGTCGCCTGCCTCAAGTGAAGACATTAGTAAGGCATTTTGGTATCAACTACCAATTTATTATTACACACGTGCAAACTTGTAAATGTTAATATTAGCAATGACAAAATTATGATAATTAGTGACCGTAAATTCTAAATTATTATCAAGATGCGATATTCAGAAATTGAAGAGTTGAATCCTGTCTTTCAAAATATTGAGAACTGGTAATCAGATATACCGAAGTCTGTAAGATCCAGACATTCGTGCCACGGTATTAGTCAGCAATCATCGTCTGAACAACACGACGTATTAAATCTATAAAATAAATAAAACTACGTCAATTACTAACATGTTTTTCGTGACTCAAAATCATGTACTTTTTCTGTTAAAAAACTCAAATGTATGTATGCATGCAGGCATGTATGCACGTACGTACGTACGTATGTATGTATATATGTATGTATGTATGTATGTATGTATGTATGTATGTATGTATGTGTATGCATGCATGTAAACTTATAAATCAATATAATAGTGAAAGCAGTGACATGTCGAGAGAGAATATGTTGAGAACACTTCTATGTAATAGTAAATAATACACGTTCATTTAAATGTCAAGTTCACACTTTAAAATACTAGTCTACAATTAATCAAAATAACACACTCATAATGACATTGTAGTGTGATACTGTCGCTGGAACAGTGTAATACAGATATAAAATATGAATGTAACTATAAAATTGTCAAACACATGCAAAATATGTTGAGAAACACTTCTATGTAGTAATACAATAAACGTGATTATATACTATTCCTTTAAATGTCAATTTCACACTTTAAAATACTAGTCTACAATTAATCAAAATAACACACTCATAATAACATTGTGTTGTCAGTCTGTTATCCAACTTGACAATGTTATGTATCTTTTATACAATTAATTATGATATTAAACATTTAAACAGTTTGATGATAAACAGTATACTCAGTAACACAAGTAATGTCTGGTTTTAATTCTGCACTCAATATTCTAGGTTGACTCCCCTTATTTACACACATTACATAACAATATTCAAATTACATCATTCAAAGATATGATGTATTAGAATCTTGAACTGACAATATATGTATTGTAATACTTTCACTGGAACAGGGTCATGCAATTATAAACTATTAATGTAATAATGATATTATAACATAATGACATGTGCAATAAAGTTGTCAATCAGATGTAAAATATGTTGAGAAACACTTCAATGTAATAATATAACAAACGTGGTATTCTTTGAAATTATTCATTTAAATGTCAACTTCACACCTTAAAATATTAGTCTAAGATTAATCAAAATAACACACTCATAATAACATTGTGTTGTCAGTCTGTTATCCAACTTGATAATGTTATGTATCTATCATATAATTAATTATGATAATAAACATTTAAACAGTTTGATGATAAACAATATACTCAGTAACACAAGTAATGTCAGGTTTTCATTCTGCACTCAATACTCTAGGTTGACTCTCCTTATTTACACAAAATACATTACATTTTTGAAATTACATCATTCAAAGATAACATATCATTATATTCTAAACTGACTGTACATATATGATATTTTTATCGGAACTGTGTCATACAATCATAAAATATTAACGTAATAATAATGTGTCTTATACAATAAATATTGTCAGACACCTATGTAATAAACTAGATAAGATATTTAAAAAAAAAGATCCAACAAATCCAACAAATAATTGGATAATTATAAACTGCAGTCTTCTCTGTAATTACAAGTTTCCCGTTGTGCATAATGTGTAATTATCAATGTATGTAGATAGGTACGTAGGTAGGTAGGTAGATAGATAGGTAGATAGGTAGATAGGTAGGTTGGTCTATAGGTTGGTAGGTAGTTATGTAGATAGGTCTATGGGTAGATAGGTAGATAGGTAGGTAGGTATGTAGGTTTTAGGTGATATGAAAATGTAATGTTATGCATGTATGCATGGACGCACCCAAGTGTAGCAGTGTATGTATGTGTGTGTGTGTGCCCGTGCGTGCGTCTGTCTGTCTGTCTGTCTGTCTGTCGTTTAGTGTCAACTTTATCCAATAACTTAAGATGCTGATATTCAACCATCTATTGTTTGTTATCAATGGCATGGAACCAATATCATTATGTCATTTAAGTCAGACGATTACACAGACACAGAGTGGCACTGTTGTGAGATCTTGGAGACACCTGCAAAGGAAAAAAACATCTCCCATTTAAATGTAACAGAATAAAGTACTGAACATGATATTTCATTAAGCCGTGGAAAATAAAACACAGTCATACTTCGTGCTACACATGTGCTACAGATAGTAAATGATAGTTTAAACTGTAAAGTCACCAACAACTTGAGAATGACAAATTGACAGTTTGATCAGAGCTTTTGTAAGACAATTTTCAATTTCATTTAATTTAATATAAAATGGGTATATCTATATTGTGTGAATGTACGTATTCATTCTTTCAGTTAAATCCGGGAAAACTGAAATGTAAATATTCAAATAAGTCACGGTTTAATTTCATCGCATTATTATTTTCCAGTATTCGTTTAAAGGGAAGTATTTGTGTATTCAGTTATTCATAATTATTTATGTTATCTTACCCGGCATACATCTTGCCTCCATCGTCCTTCATCATCACTCCAATAGTCACATCTGTGCTGAGTCATACCCACGGTAAAGTTGGTCTGAATATCTGCAGTGATGAAATATTGTTTGTTATTTATAGATATATTTATAAGATAACTGGCTTAGTGACGTCAGATTGATCTTAATGAATACTCTTTCAATAGTTTTCTCTTCAATACCGATATAGCTGTTAAGGAGTATTAATGTTATCTTGATAGTAAAACAGTTAAAAACAGTTATATATACAATGTACACTATATATATATACTATATATATATATTATATATATATATATATATATATATATATATATATATTATAGTATATTATACTACCTCTTTCTGTAATTTATTCCTTTCATTTATCATGTATGTATGTATGTATGTATGTATGTATGTATGTATGTATGTATGTATGTATGTATGTATGTATGTGCGTGCGTGCGTGCGTGCGTACGTCTGTCTGTCTGTCTGTATGTATGTATGTATGTGTGTGTGTGTGTGTGTGTGTGTGTGTGTGTGTGTGTGTGTGTGATTGATTGATTGATTGATTGAGCCTGATCTGCATGTATGTGAATGCGTAAGTGCATAACTATACTAACATATCATATTTTCAATTTACTCGTAAATAACAACGGTCAGCAAAATTATCAACCAGATGAGTCTTTATCCATTGCATCATGTACATTACAAACAAACTGTGCTTCTTTCCCTTTCTGAGGTTACTCACCTGCTGGCAAGTCAAAGTTAAATGTATAATTTCCATTATACCAGATTTCATGTTCTGGGACGAACGCATTGAACGATGTACCATTTATCTTGACAGTCGCTGTGTATATCCACTCACTGGTGTTTCTACGGCTGTTCTGGTAGTACACCTTAACAGTTGTGTTTGCCAGAATATGTGCTGTGCCAACAAGAGTAAGTTGTAGAGCAGCAAATGGTTGGGAGACCTGAAACATGGTATAATATAAGCATAGACGTTAAAGGGGAACAAAGCAGAGGATGGTATTATCTCATATAGCTACATTTCGTTATGTCTACATACCTAGAACAGTCATTGTCATCATTCCTGCATTGAATGACCTTTCTAAAGTAGAGAGTGTAAAGAAATCTCAAATCTATCACAGAATTAAGGGTCCTTCTGTACGTCAGAAAGAGACATTTTGAATAACAAACAAACAAAGTAAGTTAGGAATGCACCCTTTACTAAGTAATTGCTCAGTTTATTGTTTCAAGAAGTGTGAAACACCTATCTATGTCTGTTTCCCAGAATGCCTCACCTCGGTGTATAGAAGGTCTTTTTTGCCCAATTTCCAAATTGTATTATGCTATTTTAGATAGATCATGTAATGTACAATTAGTGAAAATGTATGCGTCCTTTTAAGCACTGAGAACTGCAGCTATTAGATGAAACTAGCCTTGCCTTTGTCTTCAATGAAAGTAGCTATTTTGACGAGAAACTTCGAAATCATACTGTTCGTGATTGATATTTTGAGCATCGTCAAACCGAATTATGATGTAGTCGTACATTATGTTAATTTAGAACAATATAATATTCCCTCGAACGTATCTTATTAACAGTATACTTGTCATGGAGAATTGGATGTCATCACTACCACTAGAGCGTACTGTTATCAAAATATTTATTACATTTACCTGTCCACCCCAGGTATAATTCTTCCAATCATCAGAGTTGGTAGCTGTCACATTTTCACCGAGGTAACGTCTAGTCGACTGTCTTCCTAACCATACTCCAACATCTTCCTTCGTGTCAGTTACTGTAAAAGCAAGGAAACCAATTATCATGCACTTCATGCATACTTGTCTCACCTGTATTCAGGGCCTTGGTCCATTTCCCCCAAATCGTCTGTGGTATATAATGATCTAATGATTATATGTATTAATGATGAAATTTTAAACGCCGAAAAAATCGGTATAGAAATGTTAACAATAATTTATATAGAATTGACATTTGATTCAACCATACGTTAAAAAAAGTAAAATGAACGCAACAAAAGTACTCTGAGAAACCTGGTATATTCAAAATTCCAGATTTATACACGAGATGAGATGCACAGGCTGGAAGTCAGTTACTTGTTGTTGTTGTATTTTATTTATTAACGTGTCCTGGACTTAAAGTATACATTTGTTTATATGATCTGGCACAATTGTTATTAAAACTTGCCACATCCAGCCCCTTGGGCTTATAAGACACAAATCTAATTTGTTGCAAAATAAATAAATAAATACATAAAGAAAGAATTATTTTTTTCAAGTGTGAGAGTATATCTTACAAATTATACATTGTCTCCTTTCTCTTATTATAAGCATCAAAAATAAAGTTTGCCAACAGGTCAGGCGTTTTGATCATCAGTAGTTCAATCTTATCGATAATTTGAAAAGCACTGAATTCTGGGTATAAAGCACACACTCTACTAAATAAAGTATCTCTTAAAGAATTATACAGACAGCAATAAAAAAGAAAGTGTTTCTCATCTTCAATTTCTGGTCCTAAACAAAAATTACAGGTTCTATCCTCCACTGGTAGCTGTAGAAATCTACCTGTTTCTATTTTTAAAGGTAAAATGCCAGTTCTAAACTGAGCGAGAATAGAGCGTTTCGGTCTTGACAATGGTTGCAGTAAATACTTTTCTGTTTCATGTTTTTTTTTTAAAAGAAACATATGTTCTTAACTTGGGTTTTCTACACACATCAGTAAACCACTTCCTTTCAAAAGTCTCTTTTAACTTACAAGAGGCATCATCCAAATTTAAAGCTTCAAGATTTAAAAACTAATATTTCTGAATACATTAGCTATGTCATAAGACCAATTCTTGTATCTATCTCTTAAATTGTAATCCCACAAAAAGACAGCTTTAGTGATTCTATCATTTGGCATCTTAACCACTCTATTCCAAAATCTGAGAATATTCAGTTTATGTCTGACATTAGATGAAGTCCAACCAATATCACCATTTATGGCAAGTTTTGGTGCAAATTTATGCACTCCAAGAAAATATCTTATTGCTCTATTTTGTAAAGATTCATATTTCATATTATCAACATAACCCCATATCCCAGAGCAATAATCAGCAATTGGTATAACACAAGAGTCGAATAAAGTGGTAAAAGTGCGAAATCTAAAATCCCTGTATTTGTATATTTTTGAGATTACAGCTCCTAACGCCCTGCCCGCTGCATCACATAGTGTACCTGCTGTTACCTCAAAATTTAAAAATTCGTCCAGTACAACCCCAAGATATTTGTAACTAGGAACCATAACTAATGCTTTATCGTTGTATTGAAAAACAAAATTTGTTCTCTCAATATTTGGACCCCTAAAATGTACAATTTGTGTTTTTGCCTCATTAACGAACATAAGCCACTTTTGACACCAGTGGGCGAGTACTGTGATTGCTCCTTGAAGTTTATCTTCGGAATCTGATACAATCACTATATCATCAGCATAAAGTAGGACACTAATCATCCGATCACCCACTGGAATGCCAATGTGGAGGTCATTAATTTCGACTGCTAAATCATTTAAGTATACCGAAAATAAAGTGGGGGAAAGAACATCCCCCTGTCTAACCCCAGAGCTTGTGCTGAACCATGGAGACAAAAGACCATTGACATTGATACAAGAAAATGGGTTGTGATACATATTCTTAATAGCATTGTAAAAGTTAACATTAATGCCATAGTGAAGTAACTTATAAAATAGCATATCTCTGTTAACCCAATCAAAGGCATTTTTCATGTCTACAAATGCAGCAAAAGTTGACAAACCTTGAGCTTTTCTATTTCTAATTATGGATGTTAGAACAAATATGTGATCTACACAAGCCCTTGATTTCCTAAAGCCATTTTGTTCATCAACTATTAGATTTTCTGAATCGAGAAATGTCACCAATCTATTATTTAGAATACCTGAGAAAAGTTTACTTATAGTGGAGAGAAGACTGACGCCCCTGTAATTTAGAGGGATACGTGGGTCATTATGCAAGTTCTTTGGAATAGGTTTGATAATAGCTTTCCCCCATATGCTTGGCATAATACCCAAACAAAATATATATTGGAATAACCTATGAAGCAATGCTATAGATAAATCATTTTTGAATACTTCATTAGGGAGGTTATCTAAACCCACTGCTTTCTTACTCTTTGCATTGTTAACTACTTGATAAACCTCTTCAATTGAAATATCACGATTCAGAAAAACATTGTAACTTTGAGAATCAATACAATCCCTTTCTTGTTACTAAAGAAAATGAGGTCTGGTCGAAAACACTGTTGCAATGTATCTAGGGAAATGGAGAGCCCACTCCCCACCTGGCATTTAATGTCTGACCAGAAGACTGACCAAGACTACTTTTGAATCAACGTAAATGAAGTCCCCCACCCCCTGCCGTCAGTCCTGTATTGTGACATCGACAATGACTGATGTACGAAAATAGTTCTGATTTATTTCTCTGAAATGGAATGATCATACAAACAAGGCCCTGGCCAGTTTTTCAATGACATACTTTTGAAATACAATATTCAAGTGCCTCATGCAAACCTATAAGCAATTGTATAGTTTTAAAACTTAATCTAAGCAGGCTTACCATTGATCTTGGTCCCATTGGTAAAAGTGTACGTCAAACCGAGTACATCGTAGATAAACTCCTGTCCTGTTCCACTGAATGGATTGCCAGTGATTCTGTAAGACTGTAATGTAAAACAAATAAGTTGCTTAGTTGCGTTTGTTGACATAGATATTATTTATCATTGATACATAAATCAGGAAAACACTTTGACAACGAAGGTTGAGTTTGAAATCAAACGTTGATTACAAACTCAATCTTTGTTGTCAATCTCTTTAAATCTGATGTTATACTAAAATATGGCTATATCTTCCATTTATTTACCATTTATTACCTTCATATATTGTTGTTTGTTTTTCAAGGAAGAGGGGATCAGATCTCAGAATTACAACAACAACAAAAAGCAATAACGGAGGAAATTAGTAAATCAAGGAAATCCATTTGTACTCCTCCACTTTAAAACGTCACATTCCAATTAATATCACAAAAAGACACAAAAAAAGCCCAAATGATTATACGGTTTTGCCCTTTTTCCTAAACGGTTGTCGGATCCAAAGCTGGGGACCACCGTCACGTGAATTTTGGGTGATATCAGGCGATAGTGTATAATTGCTTTCCATGAAAGAATCACATTTCTCAATATTACCGGCAAATGTTGGTGGACACTAAGGATGATATAAACGACCAAATAGGTGAAATTCTTTGGTCACAAGAATTTCCCGCTTAATTATGAATAATAATATGGAGTAATATCATTATACCTGGGTAATCACAATTTATGAAAAGTCTAGAAAAAAATAAGTAGCGATTTTACACGTATTGGGGCAGCACAATACCAATGACGTAGATGTGTATTGTTGGACATAAAATGACCAGGGCATACATTCCATAGTATCTTGTTGTAACGCGTTCAACCTGGCTTGTTTGAGGTATACAATGTTGTCTATTTTAGGAGTACTTGTCAAAGACATTTCCATAATTATTTGAGTTTCTTTACCTTTGCATATACATGACTGTCCTTTTCCAGCATTGGGAATAAGGTGTCTGCAGATGGAATTTCAAAGCCGCTATAATGACCCAGGGCAACTCTCTTGTTTCCCATACCGTCTACAGTCCCAGATTCCATATTCAGCAAGACACTTGAAGTTTTGATGACTACAGGGCGATTATCACGTTCCATCTTGATCAGAACAAAATCAGCTGTCTTCTCCAGGATGTTCATGGTTTTCTCGGTTAAATCTCTGGCGTTCTCAGGACTTGGAGTGTTGTTATTCGGTGATGACTTCATTATGGTTGAAGTACTATCAATCACGTTATCAACAATCGACACTACAGCTGTGAACGATTACTTGATTAGTACCTTGCAAGTTTATATTCTAAACTGTCAACATTTTCCAAACATTTTATGTTCTGTAATTGTTATGAGAATGGATTATTTACACATTCGGATGTCAGTCAACACTGTCTATTCAGCCGTACTTCAAGGCAAGCAATTCTTTAACAAAATATCGTAATGAGAAAACCCCCTTAATCATCCCCAAAACAACTGCTAATTAGTGATAGTTTATTATGTTCAAACTGTTGACAAATCCTGAATTGTGAAAGTAAATATAAAATATATGCATACATTATTAAGACTGAAAACGGAATCACAAGATCTCTAGTTATTGGTATGGTTAATTTTAATTAATTAGGAAGGAGTAAAGGCTTTTACTCTTTGTGAAACCATTACAAGGATTTCATATGCAATAATTTATTTATTTCTCTGTTTTATTCAAGAAAATAAAATTCTCGAAAAATGCTATTGGGCATTTTGAATAGTACAGATTTGCTAGCACATGATTTCAATCTTATATTGAGCTACCTGACTAAAGGAGATGTGACGATGCATTTATTCATGTTTATTGTTATTAGGGATATTGACACATTGCAAACTAAAAACAGGAGGTTTCTATCAAATAAATGGTTCTCTTTGGATCTTACCTTGAGCTATCTCTTTGCTCACTTCCAAAGTTACATTGAATCCTTGGAGATTCTCTGTGATATTGTACAAGTCATTCATTTTCTCTTTGAGCTGAAAATTATAAAAATGACAGAGTTACGCATGATTATGTCTTCTGGTTAATATATTGCCTTTCATTCGGAACAGTCAAGTCAGGGTTATTTCTTCGCTTAACACACGTGTATTGATTACTGCCATCAACTTTACTGTTGACGGGTAATAAAATAGTATATCGATACTCTTTTTCATATTAGGAATATTGTTAAAATCAGAAAATATTTCAGCTATGATACATACAAATTACTAGTCCATGCCTTTGTTACATTCAGGATAGATTATTGCAACAGCTTATTGTATGGTATTCCTCTCAGCAGTATAAGGAAACTTCAGCTTGTACAGAACACTGCTGCTCGATTAATCACCAAAACCAGAAAGTATGACCACATTACTGGAGTTCTTCAAAAACTCCAATATCTCTGAACGGATTGAATTCAAGGTACTTCTGATAGCATATAAAGCACTACGTGACACTGCTCCACCATACATATCCCAGTATTATGAACCCAGTCGTAATCTACGCTCTGAGTCCAAGTTACTCGTCGACATTAATCCGGTAAAATCATTGTATGGAAAATGTGCTTTCTCCAATGCTGCAGCAGTTTTATGGAATGGTCTACCTCTTGACATCGGACAGTGTGATGAACTATAGTGTTTTAAGATTCGCCTTTTTAAAAAGGCATTTATATCATAAGTGACTTTCATAAGTGATTTTTTTCTATCACAAATGACATTTATTGCAAATGACTCTTTACTTGGACTATAAGTGGCTCTTTTAATTTAGTATTTTTGATTTTGACTACAGGTGATTCTTGTGTATCATTAGTGACTTTTATTACATGGGACTATTTTATTGTCAGTGACTTTTGTGACGCTTTTAGTATGTTTTCCACACTAGCAGTTTTTTATTGTTTTTGTAGTGCTCAGCGCCTATGAACTTCTAGAATATATGGCGCTTTACAAGTGCTATTATTATTAGTATTTAAAAAAATGAAATCTTCTTTTAAAACTCAAAAAAAAAATAAAATAAAAGTTGTACTACACTTGACATGTTCAGGGAATTATCGAAAAGAGTCTATGGGAATATAAGTGATGACAGGACAGATACTGTAATCTTTATGTCATGATATTTTGTATTTGTTAAGGTATATTGATGTTTATAATTTACTTTATATAACAAAAGACGCCGTTACTTTTGAAAACCAGTGGTAACCCCTGTAAATGTTGGCAAGTTGTGAAAAAGCTTGTCCCAAATAACTAGCAAATTATGAAACTTGAAGCCATTAATTGGAGATCCTGACAGGTAAATGAGAACAAACACACTTAAATGAGAGGAATAGTTACTAGTAGTAGGTTGTTCTATACGCATACCATTTTGAATGACAAGGAAAAGGCAATCTTTTTAATGGGAGGTACGAGAGGGTGTCAAAATTATAAGTCGAATTTTTTATGAGATCAAATTTTAATACATTTGAGTGAAATAGTTGGTATGGATGATGTCACTATGGAAACCATATCAGAATAATACATACTGTTGTTACATATAACTGAATTCATACCTGTTTATTTGAAGCAGCTTCAGCTTGTTCTAATGCCGCCAGTTGTGAAAGCACTTCTTTGCTTATATTTTCCTGTGTTTCCACTATCAACTCTATAAAAGATGTATATTTTAATTTATCCATCGATACTTACAGCAATATTGAATGCAAGGAGGCCTAAATATAAGCTTATTTCGATACAGCTCGCAAAATACAATAAAGGATTTCAAAATTTCAAAATCACATGAACACCTTAATAAAATAAAATAAAACAATCTTTGTAATCGATGACGTCATTGTATGACCTGGTAAGTTAATGGTGGTGATGACGTCATTATAGGACCTGGTATGGTTGATGGTGATGATGACGTCGTTGCAAGACCTTTGAATTGTATTGAAATTTACTCCACCAGAAAATGCAATCCATGCAGGAGTTCACTTTCTTAAGAATGAAATCAATTTGATGTTGCCATTTAAGTCTACCATCAAGGACAAGCCCTGAGTATTGGTAAGTATCAACTCTGACCACTTCTACACCCTTGATTGTGACATTGCGAATTGTAGGACAGGGGTGTGGATGATGGTGATGGTGACATCATAGTAGGACCTTGTGTAGTTAAATGAGCTTCCAGTAATTACATGGCGGGGGGGGGGGGGGTGTCATATTTTATAAAATGGAAATTAGGGGGTTAACAATTTATTTTGACTGTTTTTTATCTACCGTTGCATTAGTTTTTGATTTTGACATGATCACACTGCTGCCACCGGTTCTAAATCCTACTGTTACCACATCCCACCACTCCCACCATTGTAAAGTAATAGCTCGTGCAGTGGGTCAATGACTAGTATGCATGCACATCCTATATACTCGATTTTTTTTTGTGTTTTACCAAACAATGAATTGCGGGGCAATGATTTTGCATGCACATTCTGTATACTATGTGCGTTCTCCACGCAGAGGGCGCTATCTACAATATCATCGTGAGGCGGCCGGTAGTCTTGCTGCTAGACGTTCGGGCTTTCTTTCGATGCTATAACTAAGAGAATGGAAATTATGGGAGGTCACCTTACAGCAGAACAGACAAGGAGGACGGTCATATTTTATACCACAGACCGGACTTGATTTTTCCCTGACCTCACCGCTAAGTAATTACTGAAGGCTCATCAATACTGGCGATGTATCGCACCAGAGCGCATACTTTTGGTACCCAATTTTCAAAAGGTTTCAGCGGCGGAAGGGGAACGCCCCCTCTCAGACCAATATCAAAATCCCCTTGGTCCCTTCGCTCCCTCGTTGTAGTACTTCCTGCCTAGTTGTATCAGTTTACCTGTTACTTTTAGCATTGGCTATATCGCCAACAACATAATTCAACAGACAGTTACTCAAAAACAAAATGTCGATAATGTCGGGAGATACTGTCTACTCATCATTTCACCCTCTGATATGTTTTCATAAGTGTATGCAGTGGTAGATGCAATTAAATGCTCTTTTATTAACTCCAATTTATAATTTGTAAATTAATTTTTCATCGAAAATCTTAAAAATTGCAAGTGAACTTGTTTTACATCCGTAAATTGTACTGGGACCCCCTCCCTCTCCCCTTGCCAATTGAGTGTAGAAATATTTCCATTGTTTTGTCACAGAAAAGATTAATGACAGCATATAGTCTTGGCATGACAATGCAGAATTTCGCTGACGATATCATTTTAAGTTAATTATCACAGATGACGTCATCGCTTACTTTCATCCAATCAGATATATGAGATTGTTTAATAATAGAAATGTAAACACTTTCTTAAAATAAGAGTTTGAGTAATAAAGGCAAGATGTGAAAAGGCTGCCATCTCATAACATCTGTGTATGTTGAGCTATTCCTGTGTTCCCGTGTGATCCGGTACTAGTGGAATTTGATGTAGTGTGCAGTTAGCTTACGTTTGAGGTGACTTCAATAATGCTTGAGAACTCTAAAGTCTTTTAAAGAAACTCTACTGTACTTGGCATGCATTCGACTATTTTGGGGACTCCCTCTGGTTATGGCATCATATTCATAACAAACTCTGTGTACTGACAAATGCAAAATTGTGAAGACAAAGAGATGCCTGTATGTCGTGATTAGTCACGATAATGAGAAGCAATTGCAGCATGGTGGCTCAGTAGATTCATACACACACACACACACACACACACACGCGCGCGCGCGCGCGCCCGAACATACACGGACAAACGGATAGACAGACACTTGGCGATGCCTATAGCACTACTGAACAGTTCAGTTATGCTAAATATATGACATCTGGCTATTTTTCTCTCTTTAGTATGAGTTAATTCCTTGTTGACAAAAATAATGTACTAATCCGAGGGACTTATTATCACCAGACAGAAGTTATAAATCAAATCAGTTTTTTCATAATACTATCAAAGTTACCTATCGATCATGTTGAACTATTCTTGAACTAGATTCAACTATATTATAAGGGCATGACGTAAATATAACATAATTTACCTTCATCATATTGTTCAATGCAGAACTGGAATTCTCCATTACTTCCCCAGCCAGTATATCCAATGTTGTTAACAGGCAAAGGGTTGGGATCAGTCCATTCCATAAATGGTGCATGGCCTTCTCTACCAACCCTGATAACACCATTGTTGTAGGTTATCCAAAATCCTCTGAATTCATTTAGTGACAGGATGCTAGGAGTACTTACTTCTGCGTAGTGATGGCCCCGTTTACTACGTCGTATGACTGATTGCGAATTTGCCCATCCACCAATAAGGATCTCGTACATGTCAGGCTTATCCTGTGGTCCAGCAGAAAGTGCAATATTGACATCACTCTTTGCTTTGACTTTGAAGTCAACACGTGTAATAGGTGATGATGATGCAAGATAACGGTATAAATATGTTGTATTGGTAGAAAATTGCATCAGATTAACACATTCTGTGAAACAAAAGTAGCGCAAATATTGCATTGTCGTACAACTTCATGTTAAGGGCAATGATAGATATATAATTTTTTGAAGATTTAAAGTTGCAACCAAAACAAAATTTTCATACCTAATTTCCATCATCATAATCCAGCCATCCTATGTTGGAAGTATACAAGACAAGTATAGCAACATCCTAATCAAACTTTAAAGTGATGTGTCTACAAGGTTTTGTACTTCTTTATATTTTTTAAATCAATTTGGAACCAAGTCTTATAATGTAACAGGTTTAACTTTCTTGGTTGTCTTATTGTAATGTTTTAAACACAAGCTACATTCAGTTTATATGGGTAGGTGATGAAACAGCTGTCTTACAGCATATTACATAATTCAGTCATAAAGAGGAAATAGTAAAGTAAACATTATAGTTAATTAACAATGTACTGTTCTCACTGTGTCAGCTATTAATGAGGACAACTCTACACATTCTTAACAAAGTTAAGCTCATTCTACTGAGTAATTTCAGAGTGGAAGATTTTTTAGGAAAAGCAATGATATATAACACTTCTAGAAACATATCACCAAGTTTCAGATTCATTCACTTAGTACTTTTTGAGATATAAGTCTTTGACAAAAGTTCACATTTTTATACCTAAATTCCATATCACTGATGAGATCATTATGTGCTTAATATTTCTTCATCTATACATCCTTAGATCCACCCCATCAGATTTCAGTCCAATCTGCTCTGGATTTTGTTTTTGAATTAAAGACATTTGACCAAAATGACACATTTTGAGCTCTAATTTGCATATCACTGATGGCTCATCATGTTATGAACAATTCTTAGTATAAACACTCTGAAGAATGTTTCACCCAAATTTCAGCCCAATCTGCCCAGTAGTTTCTGAGTTTAGGTTTTTTGACCAAAAATCACATTTTTGACCCAAATCACAAACCGGTGGCGAGATCATTTTGATTTGAACAATTTCCCAACTAGACACCCAAGGTAATGGATCCATCAAATATCATGGAAATCGGTTCAGCGGTTTTTGACTTTAAGTTGTTCACACACACACACACACACACACACACACACACACACACACACACACACACACACACACACACACACACACACACACCTCAGTTCAGTTGTGCTAAAATAAGAACGTTTGATAGACATAGGAACATCTTTGATCTATTTAACTGTCTGTCTGTCTGTCTGTCTGTCTGTCTGTACCTGTCTGCGTTTCTGTCTGTCTGTCTGTCTGTCTGCCTGCCTGTCTGTCTGTCTGTCTGTCTGTCTGTCTGTCTGTCTGTTTGTCTGTCTAGATGTCTACATCCCTCTTTTAAAATTAGTCATAAAGAAATAGATAAAAGCACCAATGGCGTTGTAGCACAGCTGTTGACAGTACACTTTAATTTTCATCCACATTTGTCATGTCTAGTGGTCACAATCTACACGGTAATGCCTTATTTTATAAGGCAATACAGATATTTTAGTCAACAGGCAGATATTACCAAATTCAAATCAGAAGAATCGAATTTGAATGAAAATAACATTTCAGACTCCTGTGCCTTATCTATGTCTTTAACATTAAGACATTCATTAAGTAGAATCCATCAAAATGAAAATGAACACAAACTATACCATCTCCCATCTAAGTACATTTATGATAAACATACTGATACACATCTCTCCGATTAGCTGCACAAATCGATATTCAAAAGTAAATTGATCAATATTTTACAGTGTCGATTCAGCATAGGAAGATATCTCCCAGAAGACAAGAGATAAAGCAAACTGATGATGTAACCGATCCCATGGTAATTTTTTGATTATGGATGTTTTAATTTAGATAAGAGGAGAAGAATGGACAAGACGTCTTTATTTAGGCGATAGAGAGTTCATTATATACAGATGCATGGTTGTCTGTTTATTCAGTTGTGTGATAATCTCCCAGATGATAAAACTAACTGTTCATGTAACTAATTCCTGGTAAGTATAAGATTAGGGGTGTTTTAATTTAGATTAGAGGAGAAGAATGGACAGTATATCTTTGTTTAGTCAATAAAGTGTGAATTATATACAACTAGAAAAGAGAAAACTAGCTAGAGGAAGAAGGGGTCAAAAGCTTTATATCACCACAAATAATCAGTTAATTGATCAACATCACACTTAAAAGAAGTTTTAGTTCACCGCAAAAAAATAATTAATCAATCAATCAAACGGTCGGTCGGTAAATCGATCGATCGAGTACATGTTCACTGCCCCATGTACAAACTGTCTGTCTGTCTGTCTTGTCTGTCTGTCGGTCTGTAATTGTTTATTTCACATTAATAACGGGTGTTATCCTTGGCTTTGTTTACACGTTTTTATGTTACAATAGTTCTAATTTAATCATGTTAACGGTTAATTGTGTTAACAATAGATATTTTCACAAATCTTAAATACCTTACACTAATATATAGTGTAAATGTTTAAGAGTACGATACTTTCCTCTCTATAATATTAAAACATTTTCATGTTGAAAGAAAGTTTGAGCAGATGAAAAAATGACAGGTGTGTGAAATAAAAAGATTGGAGAAGCGGTTACTTTTGAAGAAATACTAGTAAACATGCACAGACTTTTTAAATGTTAGTTTCGAAATTATATGAGATTGATTTATCTATACTGTCACTGACTGTTTTCTTAGTACGTTTATTTGAAAACACTTGAATGGTCACCATGACTACGAACACGTGGCTATTGCATAGGATCAACAAAACAAAAAGTGTTGTTATCATTATGAACAGACAATTTGTATACATATTCAAATTCTCGCTTTCTAATAGACAGTTATGCTGCTAAAATATTTGAAAGTAAACATTTTCAAAATAGATATTGCAAGAGAAAAGTCCGTATTCAAGTAGTTAATGATGATGAGTAGTTTGCTGTGTATGTTGAAGAGATAATTTTACCACATAGTTTAACCTAGATAGAATAATTTTACTTTATTAGGGAAATTTAATTATCAAGCCTTTCTGCACTAATAAACACTTTCAATAGCCTATTGAAATGGTGAACCCACGTTAATTAATTTGTTGGATATTGGGTTACATGTTAATATACACTATCGAGAAACCAGTTTAATTTGTTTCAAATTGATGTAAATGCTTACATACGGTAAGGCATTATTAAAGTTTGAAAGCTAGAATGAGTAAATGTAAATGACATGGTACAAAGATATACAACTATAAAAAGACACAATAGTGGAAAGCGAGCTTTTAGATTTAAAACACAGACAAAGAATTGCATCTACTAAAACTTAGTGTAGATTACCCTCGTAATTGCAGTATCCTTTGTCCCAATATCTGCATATGGACATATATTAACCATATACCTATATTAACTTCCACCTCCTTGATGACTGCATAGTTTGGGTTTACACTTTTCTATACTACTCTTTGTGAATTATATTTGTAACCAAATAAAGAGATCGACCCGATATTTCCTACTGGTCAACTGTCCCACGCCAACCTCTAATGTTAACGTTAATTCTATATACAAAACTCATTCTATTCAAAAACTCTTTCCACTTTTACAGCAAGTACCGAGATCCTTGAATGTTAGGGGAATACACTCAGATAATATTGAAAATATGAAAAGTAGCTAAACAATTTGATCGCGCCAATGCTCTTCCAGCTGGCCGGTAATTAGTCATTATTTGACACTGGTGATCTTTTAATGAAACTCAATGTTGGCATCTTAGAAGAATACTATTCTCGATAGCAAACATTGTTTAAAGTCTTATTTCAGGACAGAAGAAAGTTCACAGTAACCTGGCGTCACATATCAAAACATTGCTCAAATCTAAATCATCTATAGCATATAATTATGTAAGGTTACGAATATCAGAAAATAAGGTTCTGGCACCCATGACTTATACACATCGCTATAAAGCAATCGCTTCAACACATTTGTCTCTACTCATATTGACGTAGATCAATGTTATTCGTTTCCACTATATAGGTTATGATCATACAGTTTATTTTTCGATCAGCATTAGATAAATGTGGTCATTGTTGTATTGAAATCTACAAATTCTTCAGGAAGGGGTATTCCTGTCTCTTTCTGTCTGTCTGTCTGTCTGTCTGTCTGTCTGTCTGTCTGTCTGTCTGTCTGTCTGTCTGTCTGTCTGTCTCTCTGTCTCTCTCTCTCTCTCTCTCTCTCTCTCTCTCTCTCTCTCTCTCTCTCTCTCTCTCTCTCTCTCTCTCTCTCTCTCTCTCTCTCTCTCAAAAGACGTGCCATGTACAACATCAAATGAAAGCGGCAAACTTTTGCTAATCATTACTGCATGTCCACCATACACATTTATATTTTCCAGCTTTTGGCTGTCATCGATCACATTACAAAGAAAGCCACTTAGGTTGCATCGCTTAAATATAATCAGCGACGAAAGCTTTACGGAAGGAAAACAGTCATGCAGAATATCCTGGAAAATATATAATAGGTTGAAAACAAAACAACGAGTTCAAATAGTTGCAAAATATATAATATTGTACATTGTAGAACATGTGAGTTTGTTCAAAACATTACCCATTTTGTGAGTAACGCAACCAATTACTTTTCCATCAGAAGATTAATAAAGGTATGTTCCATGAGAAATGTCATCTATCTCATTCAATGTTAGAGGTTTGGAATGCAATTATGTGGGCCAGACTATCCACGAAATGACTACAAGATCGAAGGGATAAGGATGTTACCAAGAAGAGTAGCACAACATTTCAACTATGTCAAACATATCGAATTGGTTATACAGTGTTAATGTCTTCCGAACTCCGCGAATTGTAGATCGAGATGGAAACGGGCAAGAAAGCTTTCAACAATCCTTCCCATGATCTTAATCATTGAGATGAACTAACCATGTAATGTCATGTTATCACGTATTATTCCTCTTCAATTTGGTATTTTTCTAATTAGTAGTAAGAATATTTTACTTGAAAATCACATGTATTTGCTTCTCGTGAGTACCCTTTTCTACAGAATTTTACGGTTTGGATGAATTCGATTAAATATTAAAAGAGATCGCCTTGACGTGACAGTAGTCGAAGATTAAAAACCGTGGTTGTACTCATTCACCACTGGAATAAGTTAAACAGAAATATTTTTACATTAGGGTTTATTTTTGAATGATATAAACTTACCAGAATCGCTGTTTGCTGTAGAAGCACATCTAA
Source organism: Glandiceps talaboti (assembly GCF_964340395.1). Lineage (NCBI taxonomy): Eukaryota > Metazoa > Hemichordata > Enteropneusta > Spengelidae > Glandiceps > Glandiceps talaboti. The sequence goes on along the minus strand of NC_135569.1, from coordinate 15,034,121 downwards.
TAAATAATACAGCAAGGCACACTGCAAGAGTAAAACTGACACTGGTATGAAACTTCAATATTGTCAGGTCCATTGTTGATGGTTCACTTAGTATTACTCTTCACCGAGAAACAGCAGCATATGATCCTCTTTATATACGATATTAGTTCCATTCAGGTTATCGAAATTTAATCAAGGAATTATTCAAACAATCACTCAGGCAAACACGTGTCGATTAACTATCAATTAGCTAATGAATGCAATATATTAAATGTCACAGCAATGACTTTCACCATTGCTGTTGTGATGAATGAATAATTGGATATATGACGAACGTATTAAAATATTTATAAGCAATTTTCTTGTATGTCCATTCCTCATCTTTTAGTACTAGAAATATTTAGAAATATTTTAACATCAGGGTTTATTTTTGTAGATGACTGTACACCTAACAATGAATACAGCAAGGCACACCCCAAGAGTAAAACTGACACTGGTATGAAACTTCAATATTGTCAGATCCATTGTTGATGGTTCACTTAGTAGCACTCTTCACTGAGAAACAGTAACATATGATTCACTTATTCACTTACGATATTAGTTCCATTCAGGGTATCGAAATTTAATCAAGGAATTATTCAAACAATCACTCAGGCAAACACGTGTCGATTAACTATCAATTAGCTAATGAAAGCAATATGATAAATGTCAGAGCACTGACATTCACCATTGCTGTTGTGATGAATAAATAATTGGATATATGACGAACGTATTAAAATATTTATAAACAATTTTCTTGTGTGTCCGTTCCTCATCTTTTAGTACCTAATAAATAAGCGTAAACATACTGAATTACTGTTTGAATATTTGATTCGATAATGTCGAATTAGGGTATTGCCGAAGTTATTCATTTGACATCCACATTTACCATTAGTCGTAGGACAAATATACATTCCTATGCCAGTTTTATAGGATAATCCACATTCTAGTAGATAGGCAGATATTACCAAATTCAGTGGACATTTCATTTAGGTAATCATGGACCACTTAGAATGGCGTTCTATTCAATGTATATCAAGCAGAAGATGTTATCATCAGACACGTCCAACTCTTTTTTTTTATACAAAGCAAATTGTTTCAGCAATGTAAATGTTCCACATGTTACTTTGAGCGGTTATGATATTTGGCCATATTGTAGAGAGGATTTATCGTCGACGGAAAGGAGACAGTTATTGGTAAGTAAGGGAGCCTCAGTAATTACAGCTTGGGAAATCTGTCCCTGGCTCTTGCGTGAAATATGACCCTCCTCTCCGACTCCGTCGTGCTAAAAAATGACCCGCCAGAAAAAAGGCACTTGTATGTATGTATGTATGTATGTATGTATGTATGTATGTATGTATGTATGTATGCATGCATGTATGTATTTATGTATGTATGTAATATGTATGTATGTATGTATGTATGTATGTATGTATGTATTGTTATGATGCCCATATTTTGTGAATGTATTTATTTGAAATTAATTTAATGAGCTTGGTCGAGAGAGATGTATTGGCCGAGAGGACATATTTAAATTAATATTGGAGAGCGCCCTTGTTCTCCCAGGTGAAGATTGATGTTCATGGAATGCAAGATAACAATTAATGCAAATACTTCGACCAGATGTTGAGTTACTATATAAGAGAATGCAGCTCGAGATTTCGAGACTGGAAATATCCGAGTGGACAAGACTGCCAACCTAGAAGGGAGATATCTATTAGAATCGGAGTACTTGAAGGCTGAAAGTATGAAGTGAATAGCGTAGTAAAGTGCCTGTACGGACTGAGGAAAAGTGGTAAAAGTTCAAGCTTGCGGCTCTGAAGTGCTGGATGGAAAAAGGTACATTTTTGCCTCGTCGGTCTATTTGCATATATTGCCACGTCGGCGCGTCAGTGTGACTTTATTCAACTGTACATGTGTAGCCTTCTAACGTAGACAATTCTCGGACTTCTTCAATCGTACAACTGAACTATATTGTGAACTCCTTCGAACTCAGTGACGCTTTTTCAAGTTACTCGTCTGCGGCGAATCTTCGAAATTATAGTAACATTTGAACATAATGTGTGCTCGACCAAGTAAGGTATTTAGTAGAGATGCTTGTAAACTGTATTTAAGTCTTAGTCATTTATTTGTGTAAATAGTTAATTAATTTTTGAGATTATAGTAAATTCCTTTCTTCAAACTTCATGGAGTGCACTTCACTTTATTCCACTATTTGGGTACTTTTTACCGTAACAGTATGTATGTATGTATGTATGTATGTATGTATGTATGCACATCTAACCATGAATACAGCAAAGCACATTGCAAAAGTTAAACTGACACTGGTATGAAACTTCAACGTTGCCAGGTCCATTGTGGATGCTTCAGTTGTGCTCACTTCACTGAGAATGATATGATATTAATTCCACTCCAAGAATAGCAATCTAAGTAAGGAATTGTTCAAACAATCTCTCAAACAAACACGAGTCGCTTAACTATCAATTACCTAATGATTACAATACGATGTAAAGGTCAGAATGAAGACTATCACCGTTGCTGTTGTGATGATGAATAACTTGGATATATTACTCATATATTAAAATATTTATATTCACGCGCTTGCTCATTCCCCATCTTTCAGTACCTAATAAACATGTGTACACATACTGTACTTTTCGAAGGAGCTACTGTTTGTATATGTGGTTCGATAACGTGGTTAGGGAGCCTTCGTTAATTACAAGGGGGAGGGCCGGGGGGAATTAGGATGGGTCACTTTTTACAAATTGGATCTTCGGGAGAACAATCGGTTCTTCGCTTGCCAAAATCTACATTCTTATGAGACTGTTATATGACAATCCAGCTATTTCCGTAGGTAGGCATATATTTTGGACAAAAATCATTACCTTTTTAGAAAGGGTTAATTTCCTGAATTTGTTAGAATCTGTTGTTATTGGACACGTCCGCCTTTGTTAGGGCACTAGGGCGCTGCTCTTGCGGCGACCATTCAACAAATTTCCGAATTTATTTGGACAAATAAAGATTATTATTAAAGTGTTTCAGCGATTTAAATGTTCAACGTATTACTCTGAGCAAAGAGAATATTCAGCCATATCTCAGAGAATTTCTCCTGGATGGAAAGGAGATGGTTATTGGCAAGTAATTAGATTCGTTGTGGGTTTACCTAACCAAAATGTCTACCATAAAATTCTAACAAACTACTGTCCGATATAAATCCTTGAATATTTACTTCAAACTGACATTCATGAAGAAGTGCTTTCTTCCGTTACCTGGACAATGACCAAACACGTGATGTAAGTAATGATTTCACGTTTAACAAAGACATGTTTGAGAATTGTGCTAACCAAAAGGCTTTTAATTCCCAAAAAGTCTACGTGTGCAATCCAGACATCCGTCCGTCCGTCCATGTGTGTGTAATACGTCAGTTCTCTGACATGTAATATCAGCAAACCTGACACAAATTAGGTGACATGCATGCTATATGGGACCTTGTTTCGCGACACATGCAAATTTGACCGAAATACAGCCATATTAATTTTGTGGTCAAATATCAATATTTACTAAATAAGTCAAAAACTTTAGTAGATGGAAACACCAGTCAAGAAGTGTAAGCTTTCTTCTAAAACCCCTACCTTTGGCCCTGACCTTCATAGTTAATTACAAAAATCAAGCATTACTGCACATCACAGACACTTTTTAGTATTCCTTTGTTTCCAATTTCTTTAAAATCATGTTTTCAGGTAAAATAAAAAATATATACGCTAGCATCACTTTTGGTACTCAAATAACGTATGTATGTATGTATGTGTGTGTGTGTGTGTGTGCGTGCGTGCGTGCGTATGTATGTATGCTAAACTTTAAAAATTACTTATTTTACTTTACGCTAAACTTTAAAAAATTACTTCAACCCTAAGATAGGATACTCGTCGGTCACAATACTTCTGTGAGAGTTTGATGATGTGTAAAGAAGTAAATGAAGACATCAGTATAAGTAAAGTAGACAGACAAACACTTTATGCAGACCCTACTAATATAGTCTAAACACTTAGTTTCTCTTATAGTGACTGCAGATGAGGCAAAATCCTATGCACGAATTCGAACATGTTGAAGGTGTACATGGAAATAGAAGTAAGATGTTGCCATTTTACATTTTTGCATACAACATTAGGGTCGGGTGCTTAAACTAGGGTTGGTCGGGTTATTGGAAACACACAAATCTTTTTATTTGGCCTTAATATTGATGTCTTTCCCTCGAAGTGTACAGATTAACTTACAACCATCTTTTCTATGGTCTCAATCTTACTAAGAATACATCACATGCCTTTGTTCCGCTGTGAAGGATCGATATCAGAATGTCATCCCTCCGCGGGCATGACCGCGGCTGTACGCATTGGGCTCCCTATGACCGATGAATATTCTAAAAACAACGGTCCTTCACATATACCGTTGAAGGCGGCACAGACCCAAATAAAAACACAACCCAGTCTCCAAATTCATTAAGAAGTTGTGAAGTGCTTAAGTGATAAATAATTACAAGAGATAAGTATAAACCTGGGCTGTAGTTATTAGTGTTTGGTCGTCTTGAGAATCATGGCATGTAATTGATATAAAATACATGTATCCAAAGAAACATTGGCTTCAGCTTGACACAAAAGTCTATCAATGAGAACTAAATTCCTCTGAAAAAATAATATACAATCGTTTTACGACAGTATGCTAGCTTTCTTTGCGAAAACACAGTGGATGGATTGTTTTGCATGGCCTTTGACCTTCCGTGTCAATTAACAAAATCAACCGTTATTGCATATCATAGACCCTTTGTCGTATTTATTTGGTGCTCATTTCTTTTCAATAACGTTTACAAGGAATAGAAATATACACTAGCGTCACTTTTGGTGCTCATATTAACTTTTTTATTGAATTGTGATCATATTTGTAGTACAAAGTATTATTGCATAAGTCAAAACTTCAATAAACGGAGATTCCATTCAAGTGTCTATCGTCATATAAGCATTTGCAAGTTTTCTTATGACAGTGACCACTTATCCTCAGGGTGGGCTGTCGAAATTAAACAATATTTTACATAACACAGATACTTTTTAGCATTTGGTTTTGACAAATTTCGTTTAAATCATGCCTAAGGGTAATAATAGTGAGGATAACATTTAAACATAAATTAGTTTTGATGATCTTATAACATTTTGCTGAAAGGTTGTACAACCAAAATTTGAAAAGTTGTCAATATCTGTAATATCACCAACATTTCTAATAAAATTGTCGATATTTATTAAATTGCGGAAATTTTGATTAATTTGTATTAATTTCCGTTAAGGACAGGTGTAATCAAATTTCGATAATTGTAATTTACATTTCATTGGAACCGTGTAAGAGAACTACCGAAAAATTCAGTTTTTGAATGAATCATCTTTTCATTACACTTAACTGAATGACATAGACTATGTCATTGTCTACAACGTTATAATACATGATTTTCTAAAATAAGTGACGATGTTGCACATTATGTTTTGATTTCGCTTTGATGATAAACAGTATAATCTGTAGTACAAGTCATGCCAGGCCTTAATTCTGCACCAGACCTGTCAGCTATTAATACTTTGAATCCAAATAGTTATGAAATATTAATGTAATAACAATGTAATATAACAACAGAATATACAATAGAGTATTTTCACATTTCATAATAGTAGTCTACAATTAATCAAAATAACACACTCATAATGACATTGTGTTGTCAGTCTGTTAACATACTGTTATTCAGTTATGGCTTCATCATAAACATTTTTTAAACAGTTTGATGATAAACAGTATACTCAGTAACACAAGTCATGTCTGGCTTTAATGCTTCTCCAGAATTGTCAGCTATTAACACTGTGCATCCAATACTCTAGGCTAACTCCCCTTATTTACACACATTACAACTATTCAAATTACATCATTCAAGATCTTATATATTAGAACCTTGAATTGACAATATATGTATTGTAATACTTTCACTGGAACAGATCCATACATTTATAAACTATTAATGTAATAAAATAATATAACATAATGTAACATCAGCATATGCAATAATATTGTCAAACAGGTGTAAAATATGTTGAGAAACACTTCTATGTAATACAATAATATAACAAATGTGATATTCTTTGAAGTTATTCATTTAAATGTCAAGTTCACACTTTAAAATACTAGTCTACAATTAATCAAAATAACATACTCATAATAACATTGTGTTGTCAGCCTGTTACCAAGATGTTATCCAACTTGATAATGTTATGTATCTATCATACAATTGTGATAATAAACATTTAATGATTGATGATAAACAGTATACTCAGTAACGCAAGTCATGTCAGGTTTAAATTCTGCACTCAATACTCTAGGGTGACAGATATTTTATAAACTGCAGTCTTCTCTGTAAATACACATTGTCCGTAGTGCATAATGTGTAATTATCAATGTAGTTAGGTAGGTAGGTAGGTAGATAGGTTTAAGTGATATGATAATGTAATGGTATGTATGAATGCATGCATGCATGCGCCTTTGTGTACCTATGTGTGTGTGTGTGTGTGTGTATATATGTATGTATGTATGTATGTATGTATGTATGTATGTATGTATGTATGTTTGTGTGTATGTGTCTGTATGTCTGTCTGTCTGTCTGTCTGTCTGTCTGTCTGCCTGTCTGTCGTTTTGGTGTCAACTACCTCCAATAAGATGCTGATGTTCAACCGTTTCTTCTTTCTTATCATTATCATGGAACTAATATCATCATGTGATATTATGTCATTTAAGTCAGACGATTACACAGACACAGAGTGGCATTATCGTGAGATCTTGGAGATACCTGCGAGGTAAAACAAAACAATTTCCTATTTGAAAGTCTCAGAATATAGTACTAATCATAGAGACATACACTTTAAATGATATTTCATTAGGAGGTGAAAAATAAAAACAACAGTCATGGTTGGTGCTACATATATGCTACAAATTGTAAATGATAGCCCGATCTGTGAAATCGCCAACAATGACAAGTTGACAGTTTGATCAGAATTTTTGCATGACATATTTCTATACTATGTACATTTTAAATAAGTAAAAAAATGAGCATGATTTACATTTTCATTTTTTCAGTTAAATCCTGTAAAACTGAAATATAAATATTCAAATAAGTCATGGTCTGATTTTTCATTCCGTGATTGATTTCCAGGTTTCCTTAATTAAAAAGAGAGTTATTTGTGCATTCAATTATACATAATGATTTATGTTATCTTACCTGGCATACATGTTGTCTCCATCGTCCTTCATCATCACTCCAATAGTCACATCTGTGCTGAGCCATACCCACAGTAAAGTTGGTCTGAATATCTGCAATGATGAAATATTGCTTGTCAATTGTAAATGAATTGATTTATAAACCGAATAACTACTAATGTAATGTAATGTAATGTTATGTATAGGTTCTTTCAATAGTCTTCTCTTCATTACCGATATAGCTGTTAATTTTAATGGAGCATTTATGTTGATATCAATTTTAATACTAGCTGTTCATGCATAACTGTTGTTCATTTCATTCAAATATAAGACAGGAATTCCCGAACAATTTCATGAGTACAAATACTAAAATCCCTGGAATAAAATTCCCACAATCCCCCAGACCCCACCCCAATTTACAAAAAAATAAATAAAATAAAATAAAAATCGATGATGTACCTGAATGTGTATGTATGTATGTATGTATGTATGTATGTATGTATGTATGTATGTATGTATGTATGTATGTACGTATGTATGTATGTATGTATGTATGTATGTATGTATGTATGTATGTATGTATGTATGTGTGTATGTGTGTATGTGTGTATGTATGTATGTATGTATGTATGTATGTATGTATGTGTATGTGTGTATTTATGTATGTATGAATGTGTTTGTTTCTGTCTGTCTGTTTGTCTGTCTGTCTGTCTGTCTGTCTGTCTGTCTGTCTGTCTGTCTGTATGTCTGTCTGTCTCTCTGTGTGTGTGCGTGTCTGATCTGCATGTAAGTGCATGAGTAAGTACTAAGTGTACAACTATATTAACACATCACTGTTTCGTTTAACTCGTAAATTACAACGGTCAGCAAAATTATCAACAAGATGAGTCTTTGTCCATTATATCATGTACATTACAAATAAACAAATAAAACAAACAGATAAATAAATAAAGAGACAAGCATACACAAAACATACATACATACATACATACATACATACATACATACATACATACATACATACATACATATATACAAACAAACAAACAAACAAACAAACAAACAAACAAACAAACAAACAAACAAACAAACAAACAAACAACAAACAAATAATCCCTTTTTAATGTTACTCACCTGCTGGCATGTCAAAGTTAAATGTATAGTTACCGTTATACCAGATTTCGCGTTCTGGGACGAATACATCGAATGATGTACCATTTATCTTAACACTCGATGTGTATATCCACTCACTGGTGTTTCTACGGGTGTTCTCGTAGTACACCTTAACAGTTGTGTTTGCCAGAATGTGTGCTGTGCCAACAAGAGTAAGTTGTAGAGCAGCAAATGGTTGTGAGACCTGAAACATAATACAATATAAGCATAGACGTTAAAGGGGAACAAAGTAGAGGATGGTATATAGCTGCATTGCTTTAGTTCTACATACCTAGAACAGACATTGCAATCAAACCTTCACTGAACGACCTTTCTAAAATAAACTTCACAAAATTCGCTAATCTATCACAGAATTAAGGGTCCCTCTGTACATTGGAATGAAACAAACAAAGCAAGAAATGTATCCTTAACTAAGCAATTTTTGCTCAAGTTATTGTTTCAAGAAGTGTGAAACACTCGTCTTGTCTGTCCCAGAATGCCTCACCGTGGTGTATAAAAGGTCTTTTCTGCCCGAATTTCAAATTTGTTAATGCTATTTTAGACGTAGAATTAGTGAAAAATGTATGGGTCCTTCAAGTATAGAGAGGTGCAGCTATTAGATGAAACCAGCCTTGCCTTTGTTCTCAGAGAAAGTAGCTATTTTGACGATATATATTTTGAGCATCGTCCAATCGGTCTATGACGTAGTCGCACATTGTCTTCGTTTTGAACAGTAAACTATTTCCTCGAACGTGTTCAGCTTGGTTTGAACAAGGTACAAAAATGTCATCTTATTAACGGTATACATGTCATGGAGAATTGGATATTAATACTACCACTATAGTGTACTGTTATCAAAATATTTATTACATTTACCCGTCCACTCCAGGTATAATTCTTCCAATCATCAGCGATAGTCGACATTACATTTTCACCGAGATAACCTCTAGGCGATTGTCTTCCTAACCACACTCCAATATCTTCCTTCGTGTCAGTTACTGGAAAAGCAAGGAAACCGATTATCAGGAACTTCATGTATAATTGTCTCACTTGGTCAGATTTCATTTCCCCAAGCCCTTTCTATGGTATATGATAATCTAACGAGAATATGACTTAATGGCGCAATTTTATAAACATCGAAAATATTGTTCACAAATTGAACTGTGTAGGTATAGTAATGTTAACAATAATAACAATCTTTCGTGTTAGTTACTGCAAGAGAAAGGAAACCGATTATCATGAACTTCATGTATAATTGTCATACCTAGTCAAATTTCATGTATTAAATCCATTTTCAAACGATCTAACGACAATATGACCTAAAATGCGATGTTATAAGCATTGAAAATATTGTTTACAAATGAACTGTGTTGGTATAGAAATGTTAACAATAATTATAATAGAATTGAAATTTTATTAACCCATACGTTACAAAGAAAATTAGAATGAATGCAAGAAAAGTATTCAATAGAAATCTACTGAAATCTACTGTGTTCAAAATTCAACATTGATGGCAGGCTAGAAATTAGCTCTGATTAATCTCTCTGATAGTGAACGATCATACCAACAAGGCCGAGGCCAGCTTTTCGGTGGCATACATTTGAAATACAAATTATTCAAGTGACTCGTGTAAACCTATAAGCATTTCTTTTTATAGATTTACAACGTAGTCTAAGAAGGCTTACCACTTATCTTGGTCCCATTGGTAAAAGTGAACGTCAAACCGAGTACGTCATAGATAAACTCCTGTCCTCTTCCACTGAATGGATTACCAGTGATTCTGTAAGACTGTAATGTAAAACAAATAAGTTCCTTAGTTGTGTTTGTTGACATAAATATTATTTATTATTGATACATAAATCAGGAATACACTTTGTTACGCTGATTTCAGACTCAACCTTCATTGTCAATCTCTTTAAATCTGATGTTATAGTAAAATATGGCTAGATCTTCCATTTATCTTCCATTTATTTACCCATGATTTATTACCTTCATATATTGTTGTTTGTTTACCAAGGAAGAGGTTGTCAGATCTCAGAATAACAAAACATAAACAATTGGCAATCTACAGAGGAAATTGTAAATATTGTATGTCTCGATTTTAGTACGTCACATTCCAGTTGTCAACGCCATCCCACCCCAAGAAAAAATGATTATATAATTTGGCCACTAGGGGCGCCGTTTCTTAGCTGTTGTCGAATCCCAAAGTGGGGACTATCGTCACGTAATTGTTTGATACGGCGGTTCTGTTTGCTTTCAATCACCCTTTCCCAGTATTACCGACAAAAGCAAGATATAAACGGCCAGATATGTAAAATTCTTAGGTCACAAGCATTGTCCAGCTTAACGAAGCTTAATAATACCATTATACCTGGGTAAGCATAATTTATGAAAGGTGTAAAAGACATAATTGGCGATTTTCTTCGTTTGACTCGTCTTGAAGCACTACAATACCAATGATGTAGATGCGTATTGTAGTGATATAAAATGACCAGGGCATAAATTCCACAGTATCTTGTTGTAACGTGTTCAACCTGGCTTGCTGGAGGTATACAATGTTAAGTCAGTACAAAGACATTTCTATAATTATTTGAGTTTCTTTACCTTTGCATGTACATGACTGTCCTTTTCCAGCACTGGGAATAAGGTATCTGCAGATGGAACTTCATAGCCGCTATAATGACCCAGGTCAACTCTCTTGTTTCCCATACCGTCTACAGTCCCATACTCCATATTCAGCAAGACACTTGAAGTGTTGATGACTACAGAGCGATTATCAGGTTCCATGTTGTTCAGAACAAAATCAGCTATCATCTCAAGGATGTTCATGGTTTTCTGAGTTAAATCTCTGGCGTTCTCAGGACTTAGAGTTTCGTTATCAGATGATGACTTCATTACGGTTAGAGTACTATCCATCACGTTATCAACAATCGACACCACAGCTGTGAAAGATTACTTGATTAGCAACTTGCAAATTTATAATCAGAAACATTAACATTCAAAATGTTTCAAACATTTTATGTTTTGTAATGTTTATGGTGAATCATTTACACACTTGATGTAAATCGAAGTTATTTGTTCAGCAGTACTTCTGGCGAAACAGTTTTAGTAATTTTGTATAAAATAAATATGGTAAAATTTAAATTACTAACCACAATCTTAACCATCCCCCCAAAAAAACGTTAATTAGTGATAGTATATAATGTTCAAACTGTTGACAAACCTTGGATTATGAAAATAAATACAAAAATATCCATATTAAGACTGAAAACGGAATTGCAAGACTTAGATATAGGTATGGTTAGTTTTAATTAATTAGGAATGAGTAAAGGTTTTAAATGAATAATCTAGAACATTAATAATATTTCATATGCAAGGTAGTTGCACTAATTTATTCATTTTTTTTAATTCCAATTTGTCTAAAAACTTTTTTTTTCTAGAATATGCACCGGGTGTTTACAATAGTACACATTTGCTATCATTGGATTTCAACAATCAAAATGTTATAATAAGCTACCTGACTACATGAGATGTGACAATTTTTTTCATCACGTATGTATTGTTGTGAGAGGTAAGACACAGTACAAACTAAATAAGACACTGTGCAAACTAAAATCGGAATGTTTCAATCAAATAAATAGTTCTCTTTTAATCTTACCTTGAGCTATCTCTTTGCTCTCTTCCAAAGAAACATTAAATCCTTGGAGATTCTCTGTGATATTATACAAGTAATTCATTTTCTCTTTGAGCTGAAAATTACAAAATTTCAAAATTACACATCATTGTATCTTCTGGATAATATATTTCCTTTCATTCATTCGTTCAAAAGTGAAGGAAAAGTCAAATCAGGCTATTGGTTCACTAAATAGATGTGTATTAATAACTCCCATCATCTTACATACTAATTTTACCGGTGATAAAATAGACCTCGTAACTTACTTTTAATCTCTCATGAATTCTTGTTAAAAAAGTTGTACTGCACTTATAATTTATTCAGAGTATTTTGTACACAAGTCTATTGAAAACCTCAGTGATGATATAAGGAATACTGTAATGTATATGTCATGAAATTTTGTATTTGTTAAGATATAATATTTATTTTATATAAAATTAGCAGAAGGACGTTACTTTTGCAAACCACTGTAAATATTAGCAAGTTGTGAAAAAGCTCTTAACTAATAATCAGCCATACTGTATTAATATATCAACCCTAACCCCCCCCCTCCCCCCCCCCCCTCAGCCATTGGATATCATGATAGATAAAAGAGACCGATCACACTTTAAGGTTGTTGTATAGGCTATGTGTGTGTTACTCAGGAAGTTGTCGTAGAGGGCGCATCAGACTACCCAGCAAAATGTCAATTACTCTTAGTTGGTCAAAGTTTGTGGCTGTGTTACTGCTTATTGACGGTATGCCCTTTGCTAGTTCCGACTCCAATACATCTATATAAATGTGTATGAGTGGATTTACATAGTTTTATTGATAAATTCACCTGACGTCCTAGCCCACACAAAGACCTTAATGCGAGGAATGGTTACTTGTAGTAGGTTATTCTGTATGCATAAAAGTTGCAATGACGATTTTGTAACTGCATGTTTTTATTGGTTGATTGATTGTTGACGCCAATATCGATAGCCTATCACTACAGCTTCTCTGGATATGAAGTATTGACCTAGAAATGACGTGTTACATCTTTGGAACATATATCTTTTTATACGGTGGTATGAGAGGGTATCAAAATTAAATTATAATTGGTCGAAATTGTTGGTTATATCAAATTTTAATTCGCTTGTCACGTGTGATGAAGTAGTTTGTATGGATGATGTTACTATGGAAACCGTATCAGATTAATACGCACTGTTGTTACATATAACTGAGTTCATACCTGTTCATTTGAGACAGCTGTAGACGAAGTATTGCTTGGTTCTAAAGCCGCCAGTTGTGAAAGTACTTCTTTGCTTATATTTTGCCATGTTTCCATCATCGATTCTAAAAACAAGACATATATTATCATATATACGTACAGAAATATCGAATACAAATTTAGGAAAGTATTTTCATACTGTGTTATCGCATGCATTTCTGTAAGTAAACACCGAATGAAAATCAATTTGATATTGCCTGTTAAATTTACTACAAGGATAAGCCCTAAGGACTGGTAAGTATCAACTGTGACCACTTCTAACCCTTGATTGTGACATTTTAAGACTTAGTGTAGTTAATGTTGCCATTGGTTATGACGTCATTGTTGGCCTTGGTGTAGTTTATGGGAATGGTGACGTCATTATAGGACCTAGTGTACTTACTGATGTTGTTGGTGGTGGCAGTGACTTAGTTGTGTGACCTGCACGTTATAGTTGCAAACTTTCATATCAGGGCAACTCTATTTATTTTTTTTCTGTTGTCATTTATTGACGTCATAATTTTCTTTTAATCTGTCCGTAGAGAGCGTCAATATCATTTTATCTTTTTGTATAATCAAAGAAATGTAATGTTTGGTCGGTCTTATCTTAAGAAAGATAAAAATAACCCTTATAAGCTTTAAGATTTTCACGTTAGATAGGACTAACATTTGAAATAATCATTGGATCTGATAGATGATTTTAGAATTAAACAAAGAGCATTTCATCACCGAAATATCAAATGCTACCAAAGAGAAGGGAGAATACATATTATGATGGAGGAGGGTAGAACAATTTCCAAACAAAACATGTACGCCATATAATAACAGGGGCTAGATATAAGTTGGAGGTTGAAAAAAGCTTGATAATATCCATTTACTGTACTTTGATCAATTTTACCACTAAAGTCTTACATAAATTGATGGATTATAATTTCATAAGTTTTGAATACGAAATCCGATTTACTTACCGCAAACACTAGTACAATCATCACCACATATCTCACTACACACAAGTCGAGCATCTCCTTTAATATCAAGGTCATTGACATTCCACGTGTAGACGTCGCCAGCTGTAAAGCAGTCAATGGCAGCAATCTCATCAGCACTAAGAGCTCTAGACCAAATTTGTAGATAAGCTATAGTTCCTATGAGAGCCTGATCTGCGGTGTATCCTCCTCTCATCGAAGCCTGGTCTTGTCCTAGAACCAAAGTCCCACCACCTGTTATGGTTTGACCAGACCTCAAACCAGTACCTCCCGTTCTATATGTACCATTGCCATAAACTGCCCAACCTCCATCGACAGACTCCCATGTAACACACAGTCTATGCCAGTTACCATCAGCGAAGTTTAATGTTGTAGTTTTGCTAAATTTCTTGATAACGAACCTTAACGAATCCAGGTCAGGCAACCGAATTTCATCATCCTCATTTGGTACAGCGTAAGAGACGAGTGTATCATCACTCCCACTACCATCGCCAACTTTGACCCATGAACATATCGTCATCGCTGTTAGGTTAGGCATACTAGTCATCACAGCTACATCAGTTGTCAGACTTTCTAACTTAAGTGCATTACAACCCTGTGATGTAGTTCCTGGAAATAGATTAGATATGACGTATGATTACTTGAGGTTTAGGTAGCAAAGGTTTGTGGAGTCACCAGAGCTAAAATAATATACGAATATTGTTTGACATCACATTTTTTTACAACGATTATTGGAATAAATACAGCGAATAAAGATTGGTAGGTAGGTAGGTAGGTAGGTAGGTAGGAACAAACTTAATTTAGGAGACTAAGGAGAAAATGGGGGGGGGGCACTAAAGTAATTTGGGGTGTAAATGGGGTGAGGCCTTCAACATTCTGATTGTCTGAAAATGAGGTGAGTGGTCACGAAACAGTTTGCCTATTATTTTTAACGAAATTAAAGCTCACTATAGCGGTCGTTTACCAAGTAAGCTTACTTTTACAAAATTGTTCAATTCATTTACCATAATATGTTTCAGTGGATAGCCAATGTTACGGATCAAAGTTGCAAAAGCCTTGTTTCAAATAAACAAGACATAATTCTAATCAAACAGAAACAACACACGTTTGAGGTCAAATTGATAAATGTGACCATGGAAGTATAAGCCACTCCATGATGTGACAGAGTAGCAAGTTTGTACGAACACGTCGCTATTCCATACGATCAACAATACAAAATGTGTTGTTCTCATTGTGATCGGACACCTAGTATACGCATTCAAATTCTCGCTCCACAATACAGACATTTACGCTGCTAAAATATTTGATTATTAATTTGTTCAAAATGGATATTGCAAGAGAAAAGTGCGCACAAAATGTGTCTAAATAGTTAATGTTGATGATTAGTTTGCTGCGTATGTTTAAGAGATAATTTCACTTCGTTGGGGAAAATTAATATTCTAGACTTTCTGCACTAATAAACATTTTCAATAGACTATTGAGAAAGTGAGATCAAAGTAATTTGTCGGGTATGTTTGCTTGTTAATATACACTATCGGGAAACCATTTTAATTTGTTTCAAATAGGTGTACATGTTTACATATTTAAAGGTTGACAGCTACAATGAGTTAATGTAAGTCATACAACGATATAAACTATAGAAAGAAACACAATAGTGGAAAGCAAGTTTTAGATTTAAAACACAGACACGGAATTCCGTCTATTAAACTTTGTGTAGATTACCCTCGTAATTGCAGTATGCTTGGTCGTAAAATCTACATATGGACATGTATTAACCATATACCTATATTAACTTCCACCTCTATGACGACTGCGTAGTTTGTCTTTACACTTTGCTATACTGCTATTTGTCATTTATGTGTGTAACCAAAGAGATCAACCTGATATTTACTTCTGGTCACCTGTCTCACGTCAACCTCTAATGTTAACGTGAGTTCTAAACACAAAACTGGATATATTTGCTAATGTCGTGTCTTTCCCTTGTGAAGTTCTTTTACTTGATACATTTTTCACTGTTTCATTTAATTCAATTCAATTCAAACTTCTTGACGGAGAGACTGTTTTGGTGCAAGTATTCCAAGATTTATAGCCGTCTTAATACTCACTCACTCACTCACTCACTCACTCCCTCACTCACTCACTCATTTTTTAATGATTTCAACTTACCAGGATCAGGTGATATTGTAGAGTCACATCTAAGAAAGCATACACTGAAGCAAATGGCAAGAGTAAAACAGGCACTGGTATGAAGCTTCAAATTTTCCAGGTCCATTGCTGGTGGCTAGGTAGCATTTTTCTCTTCACTGAGAAACAGTAACACATTGTCCGCTATCAATCCCATGTAAATTATCGCAATTTCAATAATGAGTTGTTCCTTTTTTCACTCAAAGAAATATGGGCCGATAACAATAATGGTTACAGTATGAGTGAAATGTCAGAATGAAGATTACTGCCGTTTTTAGTATGATGAAAATAATATATGGATATATATATATAATGCATACGATAAAATATTTATATGCAATTTACACCCGATGTCTGGCTATTCGCATATTTTAATAGCTAATGAATATGTGGAAACAAACTGAATTTTGCGAACAAGCTACTATTTCAATATATATATATGGTTTGAAAATGTGGTTAGCCTTTAATAATTACAAGGGGAGGGTGGGGAATAAGGGTCACCTTTCATCGGTTCTCGGGGAGGATCATATTTGATAGAATCAGGGGAGGGTCACATTTTACTTTTTGAGTAACTGTATTATCTAACTTAGTATTATTGTGTGATTTTGGTATCCGATCACTGCTCATCATATGCATACTTCATTCAATATAGCCGATATGTGCACACTTAGTGACCCCTCAAACGTTAATATTATTTTGATTGTTCAAACTGTACTTTGCATTGTTATTAGCTATGGATATGAGGTGCTCAAAACATTACCGAATATAGACTCGTTCCACATATGCTTTATACAGCATAAAATATGCCTAAAGTCACGATGAGGAATATAAATGCGAATATGATATGTATATACATATACAGAGGGGCTATCAGACTGACAACAACAACAACAACAACAACAACAACAACAACAACAACAACATGTCATTGCATTGGGTTCACTGACTCATAAAGTCTACAATTTCACACAGGTAGCCATGCTTGTCGATATAATTTCATATTGTTAGGGAAATTTGAAAAATTAAATTAAATTTTTTAGCCGTTAAACACTAATAAACACTTTCAATAGAATACTTTATTCCTGCCTGCTACATCTGTCTGTCTGTCTGTCTGTCTGTCTGTCTGTCTGTCTGTCTGTATGCGTGTATGTATGTATACATGCCTGTCTGTCTGTCTGTCTTTCTCAGTCTGTCTGTCTGTCTGTCTGTCTGTCTGTCTGTCTGTCTGTCTGTCTGTCTGTCTGTCTGTCTGTCTGTCTGTCTGTCTGTCTCAGTAATTGAACTACAAGACACGTTTGCGTGAAGCTCAAAGTATTGTAACAAGGTATCGACAACGACAGAAGTCTTAATGTTTGCAGATAGCCAACTGTACCTAATATTTTTCTCCGTCAGACATCTTACCTTCCGTCAACTTTACTGAAACTGCGGTTTGCGACATAAAATTGTGGAAGACCGAAACTTAACGATGACAAAACGAAAGTTCTGTATATAAGATCTAAATTCAGTCGCCTTTCATGCCCAACAGAGCATTCTAACTGTACATCGCCTCTGAATTGTACATCATAGTGGAAACTGTCGCTTTAT
>NC_135569.1:14891018-15011018 GCF_964340395.1 Glandiceps talaboti | reverse complement strand
CTGTAAAGTCATCAACAATGACAAATGGACAGTTTGATCAGAGCTTTGTGTGACATTTTTCAATTTCATTTATTTACATATAAAATGGGTATTTCTATATTGTGTATTTTACATCATTAAAAAACATGAATGTATGTATTAATTCCATCAGTTAAATCTGGGAAAAGTGAAAGAAAAATATGTAAATAAGTCATACTTCAATTTCATCCCGTTATTGATTTCTAGTACATGTATTAGTTAAAAGGGAATTATGTGTGTATTCAATTATACATAATTATTTATGTTATCTTACCCGGCATACATCTTGTCTCCATCGTCCTTCATCATCACCCCAATAGTCACATCTGTGCTGAGCTATACCCACAGTAAAGTTGGTCTGAATATCTGTAATGGTATTGCATGTCATTGACAAATATATTTATAAGATGAATAATTGGCCTATTGACGCCAGGTTGTTTTGTAGCGAATACTCTTTCAACAGTCTCCAATACTGATATAACTGTTGATTCTTTATCTATCTTGGATCACTTATGTTATCTTGATACTAGAATGGTTCAACATGTATATATATATATATATATATATATATATATATATATGTTGAGGGTAGAAGAAAATCAAGTCGGGTTTTTCGTCTCTACAAGCCTGTTTCGTGAGTAAATCACTCGTCAGGAGATGTTGATATATATATATATATATATATATATATATATATATATATATATATATGTATGTATGTATGTATGTATGTATGTATGTATGTATGTATGTATGTATGTATGTATGTATGTATGTATGTATGTATGTATGTATGTATGTATGTATGTATATATAGATATATATATATATATATATATATATGTATATATATTACACTATCTGTTTCATACATTGTAAATAATATTAATATTCAGTTCATTATCAGGCGAGAATTTTCGAACCTTTTCATATGAGTACAAGCAATAATACCCGCTACCACCACACAAAAAGAGAGATAATAATACAAATTGATGATACCTGAATGTGTGTGTGTGTGTGTGTGTGTGTGAGAGAGAGAGAGAGAGAGAGAGAGAGAGAGAGAGAGAGAGAGAGAGAGAGAGAGAGAGAGAGAGAGAGAGAGAGAGAGAGAGATTGACTCTATGTATGTGCATTCATAAGTGTATAACTACATTAGCACGTCATAGATTTGTCTTACTCGTAAATAACAATAGTCAGCAAAATTATCAACCAGACAAGTCTCTATCAATTGTATCATATACATTACAAACAAACCACGCTTCTTTCCCTTTATGAGGTCACTCACCTGCTGGCAAGTCAAAGTTAAATGTATAATTTCCATTATACCAGATTTCATGTTCAGGGACGAACACATCGAACGATGTACCATTTATCTTGACAGTCGCTGTGTATATCCTCTCACTGGTGTTTCTACGGCTGTTTTGGTAGTACACCTTAACAGTTGTGTTTGCCAGAATGTGTGTTGTGCCAACAAGAGTAAGTTGCAGAGCAGCAAATGGTTGTGAGATCTGAAACATGGTATAATATAAGCATAGACGTTAAAGGGGAACAAAGCAGAGGATGGTATTATCTCATATAGCTACATTTCTCAATGTCTACATACCTAGAACAGTTATTGTCTTGAATTGAACGACCTTTCTAAAATAAAGTTTTAAAAAAGGGTCCTACTGTACATAGGGGTGAGACATTTGGAGAAACAAACAAAGTTAGGAATGTCATGTCTTTAACCATTAATTTGCCCAAGTAATTGCTCAGGTTATTGTTTCAAGAGGTATGAAACACCTAACTATGTTTATTTCCCAGAATGCCTCACCTCGGTGTACGGAAGGTCTTTGCTGGCCGATTTCCAAATTGTATAATTCTATTTTAGATATATTGTCTGATGAAAAATTAGTGAAAATATATGGGTCCTTTAAGCATTGAGAATGTCAGTTATTAGATGAAAGCAGCCTTGCCTTTGTTCCCCAATGAAAGTAGGTATTTTGACGACAAACGTCGTACTGTTCGTGTTTGATATTTTGAGCACTGCAGAACTGTCTTCATTTAGAACATGTTCTTACTTCGAACGCGTTCAGCTTTGCCTACATATAGTACAAACATGTCAACTTACTAACGGTATACATTGCACTTATCATGGAGAATTGGATGCCATAACTATAGTTTACTGTTATCAACATATTTATTACATTCACCTGTCCACTCCAGGTATAATTCTTCCAATCGTCAGAGATGGTCGCTATTACATTTTCGCCAAGATATCCTCTGGGAGCCTGTCTTCCTAACCATACTCCAATATCTTCCTTCGTGTCAGTTACTGTAAATGGAAGGAAACCAGTTATCATGAACTTCACGTATAATTGCCTCATCTGGTTAGAGTACATGTATTATAGAGACTTAGTCCATTAAGTCCACGTTTATATGGATGGCAGGAAAGAAAATAGTTACTTATGACAATCAGGACTGATCGAGATTACTATTGTATTACATATCTGAACAAAAGACTGGCCAGGACTACTGTCGTATCTACTTAAATGAAGGCTCCACCATACACCCATTCGCACGCATACGTACACGTACACGCACACACCAGCCTTCAGCTTGTATTGTGACTATGACTGATCTGTTTTACGAAAATAGCTCTAATTAATCTCTCTGATAGTGAATGGTCATACAAACAAGACCCTTACCAGATTTTGGGTGACATACCTTTGAAATACATATTATTGTAGTGACTTACAAACCCACAGGCATTTCATTTATAGTTTTAAAACACAGTCTATGCATGTTTACCCTTGATATTAGTTCCATTGGTAAAGGTGTACGTCAAACCGAGTACGTCATAGACAAACTCCTGTCCTCTTCCACTGAATAGATTGCCAGTGATTCTGTAAGACTGTAATGTAAAACAAATAAATTGCTTAGTTTTGTTTTTGTTGACATAAATAGTATTTATTATTGCTGCATAAAGCAGGAAGGAAAACACTTTGTTGCGCTGATTTCAAACTCAACCTTCGTTGTCAATCTTTTTAAATGTTGTAGTAAAATATGGCTAAATATTCCATTTATTTAAAATTTATTACCTTCATAAATTGTCATTTGTTTACCAAGAAAAAGGGGATAAGATCTCAGAATGACAAAATATTAGACAAATGGTAATGCACGGAGGAACGTCACTGTCAGCATATCAAAAGGGAAAAAAACAAATGGTTATATAGTTTGGCCACTGGCGGCGCTTTTGACTCGTATTGGAGCACCACAGTACCAATGACGAAGATGAGTTTTGTGGTGACATAAAACACGACCAGGACATAATCTCACAGTATCTTCTTGTAACGCGTTGAACCTGGCCTGCTGGAGGTTTACAATGTTAACTTAGAAGTACAAAGACATTGCCATAACTATTTGAGTTTCTTTACCTTTGCATATACATGACTGTTCTTGTCCAGCATTGGGAATAGGGTATCTGCGGATGGAACTTCAAAGCCGCTATGATGACCCATGTCAACTGTCTTGTTTACCATACCGTCTACAGTCCCAGACTCCATATTCAACAAGACACTTGAAGTGTTGATGACTACAGGGCGATTATCACGTTCCATCTTGTTCAGAACAAAATCAGCTGTCTTCTCCAGGATGTTAATGGTTTTCTTGGTTAAATCTCCGGCGTTCTCAGGACTTAGAGTTCCGTTATCCGGTGATGACTTCATTATGTTTGAAGTACTCTCCATCACGTTATCAACAATCGACACTACAGCTGTGAAAGATTACTTGATTAGCAACTTGCAAGTTTATATTCTTAAATGTTCAAAAAAGTTCAACAATTGTTATGTTCTGTAATTGTTATGAGAGTTGATCATTTACACACAGATGTAAAGTCAACACTGTCTCTTTACACGTGTTTCTAGGGAAATAATTTTAGCAATTCTTAAATAAAAATATCGCAATGAGAAAATCTTAATCATTCTCAAAGCATCTGCTAATTAATGGCAGTATATTATGTCCAAACTGTTGACAAATCCTGCTTTATGAAATTCAATACAAAACATATGCATCTTAAGACCGAAAACGGAATCACAATACCTAGTTATTGGTATGGTTAGTTTTAATTAATTAGGAAGGAGTAAAGGATCGATTTTACTTTTTAAGGAAAATCTATAATCTAAAGCATTACCAGGATTTCAAATGCAAATCAGTTGTACTAATTTATTCATTTCTTTGTTTAATTCGATTTTGTCTGAACAAAACTTTTTCCTGAAATATGCTGCTGGGCCTTTCCAATAGTACAAATTTGCTATCACAGGATTTTAATTTGATAATAAGCTACCTGACTACACGAGATATGACCATGTACTTATTTTATCACGTTTTTATTGTTACTAGGGATATTGACACATTACAAACTAAAAACAGGGAGTTTCTATCAAATAAATTGTTCTCTTTTGATCTTACCTTGAGCTATCTCTTTGCTCTCTTCCAAAGTTACATTAAATCCTCGGAGATTCTCTGTGATATTGTACAAGTCATCCATTTTCTCTTTGAACTTGAAAATTACAAAATGACAGCGTTACACATGAATATGGATATCATGACTTATTTCCTTTAGTTTGTTCAAAAGTGAGGGGAAAAGTCAAATCAGGCTTATTTGGTCGCGTAATACACGTGTATTGGTTACTACCATCAACTGACATTTTTCTGCCGAGTGCTAATAGAGTACCTCGCTCGGTAAGTTACTTTTTTCACATGAATGCTTGTAAAAAACTTGTAATGCACTTGAAATATATTCAGAGGATTTTTTACACGAGTCTATTGGGAAACCTCAGTGATGGGAAAACGAAAACTGTAATCTATATGTCATGACATTTTGTTAGATAAATCAAATTTCATAATTTACTTTATATAACATTAACAAAGGAAGTTACTTTTGCAAACCAGTGGAAACCCCTGTAAATGTTAGCAATTTGGAAAAACGTTCTCCCCAAATCATCAGCCAACCGCGCTATTGAATTGATATACCATCTCTACACCCCAACCCCAGGGATTCAAGCCATTGGAGATCCTGACAGGTAAATGAGAACAATCACACTTAAATGAGAGGGATATGGTTACTACTAGTAGGTTGTTAGTGTCTATACGCATACAAGTTAGAATGCCAAGGTAAGGGCAATTTTGTAACTAAATGTTTTTGTTTGGTTGGTTGGTTGATTGTTGACACGAATATCAATAGCCTATCATTACAGTTCTTTGGATATGAAGTATCGACCTACAAATCACGTGGCGTGTTTGGAACATATATCCTTGTATGGGTTGGTATGAGAGGGTGACAAAATTATAATAAGTCAAAGTATTTGCTGATATCAAATATAAATTCGCTTGTCACATGGTGAAATAGTTGGTATGGATGATGTTACTATGGAAACCATATCAGATTAATACACACTGTTGTTACATATGACTGAGGTCATAGATATCCATACCTGTTCATCTGAGATAGCAGTAGAAGTATTGTCTGGTTCAAATGCTGCCAGTTGCGAATTTATTTCTTTGCTTATATTTTTCAGCTTTTCCATCATCAATTCTAAAAAATACATATATGTATACAACAATATCGAATAGAAGGAGCTGAAATCGGTAAACCTCGCAAAATACAATAATGATTTCAAAATATAGCAACGTAGTTTCATACCATGTTATCGCATGAATTTCTAAAAAATAAAAATCTAATAAACTGAAAATGAAAACATGGCTTTTATTACGAATCATTGTACTCGGTGATGATGATGGTGATGATGACGTCATTATAGGACCTGGTGCAGTTGATGGTAGTGATGTCATCATTGTAGGAACAGGTGAGGATTACGGTGTGATTACGTCATTATAGGAATTGAATTGAATTGAATTTTATTCCACCAGAAAATGAAAATAAAATAACATTCTTTGAGAGTGACACAGAACAGAATTCTAGTGAGGCTCATGGAAATAGTTCCCCAGGAACTTATCAAAGTCCATTGAACAAATACCCATCAAAATTCAGGCAAATTAGGGGTACGAGTTACAACATTTTTTGTGAATAGTGATGGACATTATGTCAGGAACAAAATTATATAAGGAAGCTCTCTCCCTGTTTAGCAAATAAAATGAAAAGATATACATCAAAAGCATACATGCAAAAATAATATTATAGGGGCAAGTAAGTAGGATGTACTTACCTGGTGGACTTAATGGTGGTGATGACGTCAGTGTAGGACCTGGTGTAGTTGATGATGACGGTGATGTCATTGTAGGACCTGGTGTTGATGATGTCGATGATGTTACTGTAGGACCTGGAGTAGTTGATGTTGGTGGTGCTGTCATTGTAGGACCATGTATAGTTGATGTTGGTGGTGACGTCATTGTAGGACCTGGTGTTGACGGTGGTGATGACGTCATTGTAGAACCTAGATAAGAGAAGACAAGACTGTACTGAGTCCTTTTAAGGGAAATTAAAATTCCTACCACAAACACATCAAAACCAAAACGATTCATAAAACAGTAAACACAAAACAAAAAAAAACAACAAAAAAAAACAGTCAAACACAGTAAACTACGATAAATAATACATAAAGGTCATCAAAGGTAAAACATTTTTTAAAACAAAGGTTAATTCAAAATGTGTAAAAAAAAAGAAAGAAAACATATTGTTTTGTAAAAAATTCTGTTTTCTTTAAAAGTGTGATAGCTTGGGGAATAAAAGAGTTTAATATAACGGTTAGTTTGAGCAGCTGGCAATTTCAGCCTATCACTTCTGTCAATCAGTCGCTCTATTTCCTATCTAAGTGGGTATAACTTATCTGTCTGGATGCACGCAAGTTTGTCTTCTATAGTCGCTTTCAGACCATTTCATCCAATCTCTATTTCTCTTGTTTCGGAACATTCCCACCCCGAGCTTACAATACAGTAACTAAAAACTCTGTTTACCACTGCTTCATAGAATAATGATAAAATATTTGGTTGTACATTAAAAGATCGTAACTTTCTTTCTAAAGCAATACATATAGGAGAATGAAATCAATTTCATGTTGCCAGTTAAATTTTCTATCAAGGACAAGCCCTAAGTACTGGTCAATATCAACTCTGACCACTTCTACACCCTTGATTGTGACATTGTAGGAGGTGATGTGGATGATGATGGTGATGATGTCATAGTAGGACCTTGTGTAGTTGATGATGGTGATGACGTCATTGAAGGACTTGTTGTAGTTAATGTTGGTGATGAAGTCATTGTAAGATGGTGTAGTTAATATTGGTGATGAAGTCATTGTAGGACCTGCTGTAGTTAATGATGGTGATGGCGTCATTGTAGGACTTGTTGTAGTTAATGTTGGTGATAACATCATTGTAGGACGTGGAATAGTTCATTAGGGTGACGGACCTGATGTAGTTAATGTTGGTGATAACGTCATTATAGGACTTGGTGTAGTTCATGATGGTGACGTCATTGATGGGCCTGTTGTAGTTATTAATGTTGGTGGTGGCTTGGTTGTGTGACATGTTATAGCTCCAAACTTTCATATTAGATTGACCCTATTTTTTTTCCTTTTATTTTTTCAGTCGGTTATAAAACAATGTGTGTGTGTGTGTGTGTGTGTGTGTGTGCGCACATGATGAAATTGTTGCTTTCAATTCAATAATTATCATACTTTCAAAAATCAGCCTACCTTTATATATAACACAGATGACGATTAAAATCAGAGGGAAATTTCTTAAACTATCAATAATTTCTTTTATCAAAAGTCATGAATTCCAATGATAAATAACAATTTTCACCCAGAGACGAACTTGTAGTCTTGCCATGTTTCATTCAATGACGTTGTAATTTTCTTCTGATCTGTCTGTAGAGGGCGTCAATGTCTATCCATCATTTTGTCAAATCAAAGAAATGTATTGTAGGGTCGGTCATGTCATGAGAGAGATAAAAAATAAAAAAGACTATCTTTATATCCGTTCAGATTTTCGCAGAAACTATTTTTTGGCTGTCAACTGAGGTATTTGTATTTTACTACGATGGATAAACAACGTTAGATATGAGTAACATTTTACATAAGTATACATTGGATCTTTTTTAGATGATTTTAGAATTACAAAAAGAACATTTTATCCCCGAAATATAAAAATCCACCTTAGAGAAGAAAGAATACATCTTATGCTGGAGAAGGGGTAGAACAATTTCCCGCAAAAAATTTATATCATATAGCAAAAGGAGCATAAGAAGCTAGATAAAAACTGTAACAATATCCATTTACTGTACTTTGATTAAAAAAAATTACCAATAAAGTCTTATATAAAATGATGGATTACAATTTCATGAGTTTTGATTCCGAAATCCGATATACTTACCGCAAGTACCCGGACAGTCATCACCATATATCTCACTACACACAAGTCGAGCGTCTCCTTTAATATCAAGGTCATTGACATTCCATGTGTAGACGTCACCATTGCTAGAGCAGTAATTGGCAGCAATCTCATCAGCACTTAGAGCTCTAGACCAAATTTGTAGATAAGCTATAGTTCCCATGAAAGCGTCATATGGTTGGTATCCTCCTCTTATCAAATCCTGATCTTGTCCTAAAACCAAAGTCCCACCACCTGTTATGGTCAGACCATACGACAAACCCGTACCACCCGTTCTATATGTACCATTGACATAAGCTGCCCAACCTCCATCGATAGAATCCCATGTGACACACACGCTATGCCAGTTACCATCAGCAAAGTTTATTGTTGTAGGTGTGTGTATTCCTTTGATAAATAACCCCAAATGATATGGGCTATAGAAACAAATTTCATTATTTTGAAATGGTACCGCATAAGAGAAAAGTGTACCATCAACCCCACTACCTTCGTCAACTTTCACCCATACACACATCGTCATTGCTGTAAGGTCAGGCATACTAGTCATCACAGCTACATCAGTTGTCAGACTTTCTAACTTCAGTGCAATGTAATCCTGTGATGCAGTACCTGGAAATAGATTAGATTTTACGTATGATTACTTGGGGGTTCAGTTAGCAAAGGTTTGTGGAGTTCCTAGAGTTACAATAGTAATACCAGTAGATAGTAATGTATTGTTTGACATTACATTGTGTTTAAGTAGACAAATTGAAGTCAAGAAAATGTATCTGAACATTCTTACAGCAATTATTACCAGATTTAAACTGAATGTCTTCTGTAAGGGTAGTCTTGTAATATCATGATTTATGCTCTACATCTGTGATTTTTTCAAGTCCCAGTGAAAGTTAGTTGACAAAAGCGTTGTTCAAATGCCAGGAAAGCTTGCCATCCTCGACTCCACTCGGCTTTTGTGATCCCCTACATACTCGGGATATGTACACCCATTTCCACGGCAAATAATAAACGAAATTGAAACCCGCAGAACATTGCTATTACGCATTAGAAAGTTTGCACACTTAATGGTACGCATTGTAAGGCTAAAAAAAGGTTTTGTTTCCCGTCCTCGCGCGCGTCATTCCAAACCATGCGCATCACACGTTTTTATTCTGTTTCCCCTTTATTGTTTCAGACGTCACTGGCGATTTGTGAAATGCGCCACATACGGCAGCAGTTATAAAACGTGTGCCGCGCATGTGCAGTGTGACGCATTTGAAAATTCATTGACTACTGCACTGTACATAGATCAACAGGCAGCTGACAACGTTCTACATGTTTCAACTGTAACGAAATTCAGTGATTGTATTAGCATATTTAAAGGGTAATTAAAGTACTGGTAATTTAATGGTACCTCTATACATTTCGTCTGAATACGTTGGAACATAACTTGTATCATGTCGACGCGTACACACATGTTATAAGGATGTACGCGTACTCTATAATACATGTGTTGTAGAAGCTCGTGAGACAGAACGTCTAGCGGACACACAGACAGTTTATAGTATACACAACATGCGAAGCGACTGAAATTTTCATGAAAAGGACAACGTTTTTTAGAAATTATTTCTTAAATTTCCCCTTTTCTGAGTTTATAAAACACAACTGTGGCAAATATTTCTATGAATCGTACAATACTTCATAATTGCTTTTGCGAGGTATGTGTAAAAATAGACAAGGTAGAAAAGATTGAAATGTGGAAGTGACTAACAATATCCTTCAAACATTAAAAAGAGAAAACCCGACAATGCAACGCTACAATTTTATATGCATAGATAAGTCTTTGTTTAATCACGCATTTTACTCATGAACAAACTGAAGCGAGGATTTCTTTTTTTATAGTATTTTTAGATTACGTCCTCTCAAGCTTTCCCACCTTGTCTATATCATCATTCATGTGTATTAGTGTGATATGTGTGCTTACGTTTGAGGAGAAGCGAACTACAGATCTAGAGAATGAGTACGCGTTCGCTGAGATAAACATGAACACTACTCGGGAAACGCATTCAAATGTAACTAACATGTAAAGAACACAAAATGCATACAGTTATATCTAAACAAGAATTCTTTAATTACCGTAAATACATAGTATTACAATCATTGTATTTTTTTTACAGTTGAAATACTTCGTACGTTGCCAGTTGCCTGTGGTAGATCAGTGAGGGGGGTGTTTTATTTTTGTATCTTTATGCTTTTGTCCATTCAAGTGTCCGTTGGCAGCAAAATCTTGCGTCCATTTGGACTTGTCGATGTTGAAAGTTCCACCAAGGTATGCAGATTGTACGAGGACTTATAAATTATGTAAAGCATATAAAGGTATTCTAAGTTCTGGGGATCAATTAATTCTACCCGAACAGTACGAACTATGCTGTATTGAGGCTTTGGTGTCACATGTGTATGACGGAAATTTCCAGAGTGTCCCCTACAAGCAAAACTGGAAGACATAGTGGAATTTGGCAAGTACTGAAAGATCGTTTTGATCGAAGACTGTGACAAAGTGTCACAGCAATTCAACCTGTTAAAGATGCCTTCCATGTTCTGATGACTCAAAGACATTCAAAAGTGTGGCCTAAATTTCATAATTTGGACCGCCCAAACAGACGTTTTGATGTAATAATCTTCAGACTCAACGAAAATATCAATATAAGCACTTGAAACCCCTGAAAACAGAGTCTGATCCATTCCATAGCTTCCTGGTTTACCTTACATCGACGTTGGTGGCGCACTTTCGACACGAAGCGTGTGTGTGTGTCCCCTCACTTTCAGACAATCAGAATTTAATGTTAAAGGTCCACCCCATTTAATTGCACCCCAAATTAGTTTCATGCCCCCATTTTCTCCTCACTCCCCCCCCGTAAATTATCTTCGTTCCTACCTACCTAACCATCTATATTCGCTGTATCTATTTTTTCTCCGTAGGGAAGAGATGTATTCGTGGGTGAAAGTGTGTGTGTGTGTGTGTGTGTGTGTGTGTGTGTGTGTGTGTGTGTGTCATCGTTTTCTCCAAAACTGCTGGGTCAATTCAAACGGAATTTGGCACAACTGTTCCGTTGAGTAATGGCAAGACCTGATTAAGTTTTAGTAAAAATCCCATGAATATTAACAAGCAATTTGTGTAATTTATCGATCGATCATCTAGTCGCACATGATTTTTGGGGTGCAGATATCCCCAACAATGCAGATAGTATGTATAATCACCTTGATAAGCTATTAGCAGAGGTGGGTTAATACAGGAATCACTAGAAACAGCCTGTAACCAACCATAATGGCCTTCCTAGGTTGGGAGTTTAATTCAAATGATATGTATAGTAAAGTATATCTAAATCTAAGGTGGAAGAAATCTAACCAATTATACAAACATGGTAACAAACAAAATGGCTACAAAGAGCCATTTACAGACCCTAATCAGTAAGCTTGCCTTCCTCGCTGGGTGCGTGCAGTCCGGCAAATGGTTCATATCATGCCTCTTACAAGTGTTACGATCAAGAAATGTCATATTTGGCATTTTGACATATTTTCCCAAAATTCATTTATAATTACAAACAGGAGCCAACAACAGCGTGATCTACATATTTGTTGGTTTATCTACTAACCCTGTATTAATTATACTTATCTCTGGTAGCTAACAATTGTCAAGTAATGCCATTTTATCAGATAATTTCTTAATGTATCACGTCTTTGCTTTCGCTGCGAAGGAGTGAATATCAGCCTGAGAATGTCATTCCATAAGACCGTCTAATTATATATGCTATTAACCCCATTCAAGGTATTGCAATTTCAATAATGAATTATGCATAGTTTCACTCAAATAAACGCGTATCCATAACTGCCAATTAGCTAATGGTTACATTACGATTGATTTCCGAGAGAGACTATCACCGTTGTTCTTATGATGCGCTTCAATAATTCCAAACCATACCTGCGTCGTTATGATTAGTGAATCCTGGATTACAGAGAAAAAAGGGAACCCTAGTTGAAGTGAATATTTCATCTTCCATCTCAGGCAGATCATGAGATCTAATCTTAGAACTAAGAGGAACAGGTGGGATTATTTTAAGTCTATTGAAATGACGGATGTGAACATCTATGCCGGGAGTTCTGTCCTTCATATAGTAATTAATTACCGTCCTCCATACTCGGCAAAACGCAACTTCACTGCGACATTCGGTGGTAGTGAGTCATCAAAAGTTCTCCCTCCAAACATACAGTTAGTCATATGCAAAATAGGGTGCCAGGCACAGGCAGTCATGAAATTAATTGGTATCGATGCCTTTCCCACCAATTGGACAGATCAAGAGAGAATTAGGAAGGAAAGCTGCTGGATTTTCCAACTTATAACTATCTCTCCCATGGTCTGAATCTTAGAGATAAATTAGGGTATCTGCTGCAATGTTTATCAGATAATATTATCAACATTTATCTCACAATGTTGTCAGCTTATTTTCTTTATGTTATTATTCTAATTAGTGTTAGATGTATTCTACTTGCAAATCTTGTGCCTTCGCTTTGTGTGCCTTCTTTTACTTTATAGATTTTTTACTTTTCATTTTATTCAATTCAAACTTCTTGAAAGAAACCGTTTTGGTGTGATGACAGTCGAAGATTTAAAGTCGTCTTTGTACCCATTCAAACAGAAACATTTTCGCGCAACCCAACACTACACGTTACATAGTTTATATTTGAATTGTTTCAACTTACCAGAATCAGGAGTTGTTGTGAAGTTACATCTAACAACGAATACACCAAAGCAAATGGCAAGAGTAAAACTGGCACTGATATGAAACTTCAAAGTTGTCAGGTCCATTGTTGGTGGTTGGGTAGCGCTCCCTTCACTGAGAACAGTCACACTGTGATCCAAATTATAAGTGATATTAATTCCGTTCGAAGAATCGCAATTTCAATAAATGAGTTATGCAAATTTTGACCCAAGCATACACGGGTTGATAAGTATCAATTAGCTAATGGTTAAACTATGATTGAAATATCTGAATAGTAGTCGCCCTTGTTAGTTATGAAGATAATATATATGGATATATGATGAATTATTTATAAGCAATTTACTTCGATTAGTTTGCTTATTCCT
Organism: Glandiceps talaboti; assembly: GCF_964340395.1. Classification (NCBI taxonomy): domain Eukaryota; kingdom Metazoa; phylum Hemichordata; class Enteropneusta; family Spengelidae; genus Glandiceps; species Glandiceps talaboti. Next base: position 14,997,493 of record NC_135569.1, on the reverse strand, counting down.
CATCTTTTAGTGCATAAATATGTGTAAAGACATTGAACTGTTCAAATGAGCTACTGTGTGAATATATGGCTTAAGACGTGCAAGTTGGTTACAGTGAAGTCATTTCTTGGCATCCACAATAATCATCAAAGATATTCAAAACCTATAGTCTTTTTACATGTTTTACAGTTATTAGACAATGCTCCCTATTTGTATTGATATTTCCAAAATTAATAAAGAAAATTTGAATTTTGGACGAAAATCGTGGCCTTCTTATAGGGAGCCATCATTATTTACGACCGGGGGGTCGCAGGAATTTAGGGGGGGGCACTCACAAACTTGGGAGTGAAAGGGTGGGGGTTACCTAAAACTAGGGGAGTGAAAGGGGGGGGGGGGGTTACTCAAAATTTGACATGTAAAAATAGCACCAGAATGCATTCTTTTAGTCCTTGAAATCCAAAAATCTCTGGGACGGGAGTGGGAAACCTCCTCCCTTACCCACTCCCACTAGGCTCCCTCAAACTTTGTTTTATCTTATACCACCTGATTTCAAATTTTACCTACTACTTTGGGAATAAGCTGTATTCATGTTACCTCTTCTCCTCTTGAATTATGCTACATCCATGCTGTTATAAGGAAATTCAAATTCAAAATAAACAGATTGATATTATATGTATGTATGTATGGATGTATATTTGAATGGTTTAAAATTACCAGGATAAGGAGTTGTTGTGGAGTTATATCTGACAACGAATACACCAAAGCAAATGGCAAGAGTAAAACAGGCACGTGCACTGGTATGAAACTTCAAAGATGCCAGGTCCATTGTTGGTGGTTGGGTAGTGCTCCCTTCACTGAGAACAGTAACATTGAGATCCAAATTATAAATGATATTAATTCCGTTCGAAGTATCGCAATTTCAATAAATGAGTTATGCAAATTTTGACCCAAGCATACATTGATTGAAATATCTGAATAGTAGTCGGCCTTGTTAGTTATGAAGATAATATATATGGATATATGATGAATTATTTATAAGCAATTTACTTCGATTAGTTTGCTTATTCCTCATCTTTTAGCACCTAATTATGTGTAAAGACATTGAACTGTTCAAATGAGCTACTGTGTGAATATATGGCTTAAGACTTGCAAGTTGGTTACAGTGAAGTCATTTCTTGGCATCCGCAATTATCATCAAAGATATTCAAAACCTATAGTATTTTACATGTTTTACAGTTATTAGACAATGCGCGCTATTTTTATTGATATTTCCAAAATTAATAAAGAAAATTTGAATTTTGGACGAAAACCGTGGCCTACTTAGGGAGTCGTCATTATTTACGATCGGGGGGGGGGGTCGCAGGAATTTAGGGGGCGGCACTCACAAACTCGGGAGTGAAAGGGTGGGGAAGGGGTTTACCTAAAAGTAGGGGAGTGAAAGGAGGGGGGGGGGGGGCTAAAATTTGACATGTAAAAATAGCACCAGAAAGCATTCTTTTAGTCCTTGAAATCCAAAAATCTCTGGGACGGGAGTGGTAAACCTCCTCCCTTACCCACTCCCACTTGGCTCCCTCAAACTGTGTTTCATCTTATACCACCAAATTTCAAATTTTACCTACTACTTTGGGAATAACCTGCATTCATTGTTACCTCTTCTCCTCTTGAATTATGCTACACCCATAACGTTATAAGGAAATTCAAATTCAAAATAAAAAAATTGATGTAGGTAGGTAGGTAGGTAGGTAGGTTTGTGTGTATGTGTGTATGTGTGTATGTGTGTATGTATGTATGTGTGTATGTATATGTATGTATGTATGTATGTATGTATGTATGTAGAGTAGAGTATGTTTTATTTGACACGCAATTACGTCATACATGAACATAATATATTGTCAATGATATACAATGTAACAATAAAATAACTATATGTATGTATGTATGTATGTATGTATGTATATATGTATGTATGTATGTATGTATGTATGTATGTATGTATGTATGTACGTACGTACGTACATATGTATATATGTATGTATGTATGTATGTATGTATATATGTATGTATGTATGTATGTATGTATGTATGTATGTATGTATGTATGTATGTACGTACGTACGTACGTACGTACGTACGTATGTATGTATGTATGTATGTATGTATGTATGTATGTATGTATGTATGTATGTATGTATGAATGTATGTATGTATGTATGTATGTATGCAGATGTATACATGTATGTCAGTGTGTGTGCATGTAGTGATTCAATGGAACACTCAACCCCAATTTGTATAATGTTTGTAGCATCATTAACAGTTAATGAGTTATGATTGTAAAATGGTGAGTGGGGTATGAAAAAAAAATTGTGTCAAGGAGAGGGGGGTTACGAAAACAATTCAAGCCAGGTAGGGGGTCACTCAAGTTTTTGTAGATTTTTGAAGCAATTCCTCTGACTCCCCCCCCCCCCCGTCGTAAATAATGACGGTTCCCGTATTATGGGGTTCCTTTAATACCAGACATGTTTCAGAAAAGACGAAAACATCAGACCAATATTGAACTATTTATAAAATAACACAACACGTTTCAGCTATTTTTTGCAGCAATGTATTGAACTAAGTAAAAATACCAACAGATGATAGAATGTAATTTTCTATTTAAACTTAACTTACAATGTAATGATGTACCGCTCAACATGGTTTTAGTAGGAAATCGTCAGTCTAAGCTTCGTGTCTCCATTCAAAGCCGACCCCGTGGTTTCCCCGTACTGTTCCGAATATATGCGTACACTATTCACTTTTTCGATACTGGGTATGGTAGACATAATTATACACTGTACATGCACTATGAACATTCACATTTTTTCTTATGTTTGTATTGATTAAGCATTTTGATATTTGCTATTGTGATAAGAAGTGTGTATTATTAATCAGCCGACACGTCAATATAGCACAAGAGCACATACTTCTGGTCCAAAAAATTCAAAAGGTTTCAATGGTGGGAGTGGGGAGGGGCGGGGACGACAGTCCCTCCAATAGTGTTCTATCAGAAGAACAATAATCTGTTTAATGAGAAATGTCATCTATCTCATTCAGTGTAAGATATGTTATCATGCAACATTTTAAATCATTCAAAAACAGCATAGATATGAAATTAATTAGGCAAAATATATTACTTCAGGAAATAGGGTAGGTTTATTTTTATTTTACATTAATTCTGTTTTTAACTACTTCAATCCCTAGATAATATAGTCGCTAGTAACAATAATCCCGTGAGAGTTTGATGAGGTGTAAAAGCATTAAATGTAGGCAATTATAAGTTAAGTAGATGAACACTTTATGCAGACTGTACTGTTACAGTCTAAAAAAGACCTAGTTTTTCTCTGGAATAGGATATTGTTTTACCTCCCGATAAGACAGGTATTGAGATGCCGATGTCTGTCTGTCTGTCTGTCTGTCTGTCTGTCTGTCTGTATGAAAGTCTGTCCGTCCCTTCGTCTGTGTGTCTGTTTGTCTGTGTCATCATTTTCTTTATACTGAAATTTGGTACATATAATGTTTTGGGGTAGTGACTAGACCTGATTAGTTTTAATTCTGAGCGAGATCTGTTCATGTTAATTAGGGAAATTTGCATATCAATGAAATGAACAAATTAAGACTACATACTTCAATTTCAATATTATTTAGTACATTCGTTAAACACAACAAAGTGCATTTATCCTTTAAAATGTCATGATGTACCTTACATTTTTAATGAATAATTTGCATAATTAATGATTTTCGATAATTATGCTATATTCAATTTCAATACAAGTTAGTGCATACATTAAACATAATAAAGACCATATGTCTTATAAAAATTTTGCCCAAAGATTTAGTGAATAGTATGCAAAGGATTTCTTGAGTCACTGATATTTTGATATAATTGTGATGTAAAATATTGTTTGTTTTCAGTAGTACTCCCGTATTGTTAACACAATTTCCAACTTTCTTGAATTTTGCCCAAGCACTGGCATCCTAATATTTTTCTGCACAATGTTTGAGTCTATCACGTTCATACTGTTCTGTAGTCCTTAATGTATGAATGATATGATGTACAGAGTGAACAATCAGAACAGCTGCAACCATCAGCTGTTACACAAAACTCTTCCCTGTATTAAAGCTACTTGATAATAAGCTGATCAACTGGATACTTTGATAACTAACAACCAATCAGATAAATTGGTAACAGAGAAATGATTCAATAACTTACCAATCACAGACTGTTATACAAACCTTACTGTTTCTGTAAGCTGCTTGAGGATTGGATGAAAAGACAAATGATTCAATGACTACCAATCACAGAGTGGTATACAAACTTTATTCTGTTCCAGTAAGCTGCTTGATGATTGGATGAAAAGACAAATGATTCAATGACTAACCAATCACAGAGTGTTATACAAACTTTATTCTGGTCCAGTAAGCTGCTTGATAATTGGATGAATGATTCATAGATTTAAACCAATCACACGGTTTTACAAACCTTATTTTCTTTCCTGTAAGCTACTCTATGAATTGACAGTAGATTTTATCTTTAAGTCGTTCATGTTTTAGGGCAGCCTCAAATATTTGATCTGTGAATTTACTACCACTACGAGTTCTCCTTGATGGATAATCACCCATATATTTCATGAGAGGTAAGATCAAGTTAAGAAAAGAATTCTGTTCAAGGAAAATTCAATAAACAATACATCACACTTTAATCATACCATGCACAAGCTTTATGGGTTTTATGGGTTCGAACAGAAAATACAGAATTCATGGGTCAAGACAACATCGATCCATCTCCATGTCACTGTTGTGGTGCTTGAAATACGAGTCAAAATGGTAAAATGCTGTGCAATACAGAATTGACCAATTATGGGACAAAATTTTCTGAAGCTCTACTGCTGGAAAACATTGGGCATTAAAGGTTGGAGTTTGTGCATGTCAGTTGCAATACCTCGTGAGGACAAGGACAGAACTGGAGGACAGAACATGTATTTGGACTAAAGTGACTTGGGTACAAAACACTCAGAATTGGCCAACTATAGAGCCCTTGTGTATTTACTTCATGCTCATCGCTGTAGGTGCATAGTACTTCTCTGAAACGGTTGTTACAACTGCTAAAATGTAGTTCTGTTCCTCAGAGATTTAAGTTAAATCATAAATACAACTGCGGACACTGAAGCATAGATGAATGGAACCTTTTACAAACAGGGAAAGTAAACAATTGAATTGGATTATTAACACTTGACACAGAATGTTGGAAGTATAGAGACATATCCCATCATTTGATAAGAACAGTTGCATTGCCTTTTTACATAACAGTTCTCCAAAAACTGTAATACACGGAGACTCCACTCAAGTGTCTACCCATATATCAGATGCAAGCTATCTTTTGAGGCATTGACATTTGACCTTGACCTTGACCTTCAGGGGAAATTATCAAAATCAAGCCAATTTCTGCCTATCACAGACACGTTGTAGTGTTTAAGGGCTGTGTCTTCTTCATCAAGACGGAAACAATCTAAATGGCAGTTTGGATAGCTAAAATAGTGGTAGGCTAAGCATATAGTTGTCCCTCAAGGCTATAAATTAAAACATCCTCTTAGCAAAAGTGACCATGTGGATGAGAAATGGGTATTTAATTCGGATTTTTGATTGGCAGAACAAATTTTCTATGCTTTTCTACTTGAAAAAACTGTGAATTAACATATACCAAATACTGTTCAAAAATGGGGTAAACTGTTTGTTATTGTACGTACATGTAGAATAACACACCTTTGCAGCTTTTTATATTTTATTTAGTTACAAACACATATTTGATATATGTTGTTTTAAATTGTTTTGCCATACAAAAGTTGTTTTATCAATCAAAAATCAATACCAATTCTCACCAATATGGCCATGTTAATGACATTCCCATTTGTTACTTTCTGTAATGAACCTGGTGTCGGTTACGCATAGATAGTCTCACCGTTGATGGCGCACTCAATACTTCCACATGTGGTCAAGCGAAAGAAACATTCACATATGCAATCATAGGCATGGGTACATAATACTAGTTCATTGATCTTATTCTTCCAGTGAGTGACCGTTCTCTAAATTAATGTATGTACAAATATGTATGTTTCAATACTGTTAAGTAATTTCATACATATTTTATACAAATTTGTAATGTTTAGCACATCTGAACCGATAAGGTTCAGTAGTACTATAGGCATGACAAAGTGCCTGTCTGTCTGTCTGTCTGTCTGTCTGTCTGTCTGTCTGTGTGGATGTGGATGTCTCTGTGTGTGTTTTCGTAAACATAAATAAGCATGATCCCGTGCAATACCAGTAAGAATTTTGTCTCGGCAGTCATTTTTTCAGGTTGAGTGAGTTTACCTGTATTTTTCTAAATCTTGCATTTTCTTGTCACAAGACCGAGGATACATCTCCATATACAAGGTAAAATATTTTTTTTGGAATGACTGAGCCGTTCTTCGCAATGTTTTGGTAATTATTTTAAAGAATAATGATTGCGGTTACATCACTGTTCTGACTGTTCTTATCTACATGTTACACCTCAAATCAATTGCTAAATATGTATCTACATACGATGTATATATATTTTTTTCCACGGATATTGATATCTTACATACAAAAGCTTGTATATATACCATAACACAGTACCAAGTATAATGTATAATGTACACAGGTACACGAATTAGCCTTACTGGTGTTAATTGTTGTGTCATTCTTGTCTATACCTCGGGATGTCGTCATCGAAGGTGGGTTTTTGGTGCCAAGGATAGATGTTGGGTGAACTGTCAGTTTGCTATGGACTGTCGCTGGTGTTCGCGTTGTCACTGTCTGTCGCTCCAGTAGCGCTGAAGTTGATGTTGTACCCTCGCTATTTGTTGCCTTGCAAGTGATGGCAATACTGAAGTCATTGTACATGATTTCACTGATAGAAAGTATTAAAGTGCCGTCAGATGTTTGGATAGTTGAATAACGGTTACTGTCTGGTACGTCTAAGTCGTCATTGAAATACCACTTCTGTGGTTTGCGTCGAAGGCTTGGGTTGCCATGAGCGGTACATGAAAACACAGCCGCGTCGCCAATTATTACATTCAGACGAGAAGGGTCCACCACAACAATTGGAGGATAAACGACAAAAATTGCTTGAATTTGACAGGTTCTGGGTTGTAGTAGTTCAGGGTGTGTTTCTGTACACATCAACACAGCGTCGTTGTCGGCAGGTGTTAGTGACCATGCGCGATGACTAGTCGCTGTTCGATATCTTTCCTCTACATTGTAGTCTGCCTCTAGTACCACACCATCACGACTCCAGACTAAATCAGCGGCAGGTTGACCACCGCGAGATTCACAAGTCACACTTACCGGGTCTCCAGCTTTGTTTGGCCGAGAGTCATATCTGATGCCCGCAGTAAAGCATTGTGGATACCCACTGTAAGGAGCAGTTGGGCAAACGCCGTTAAAGTCTGCAAACAGTAATATAAATTCAACTAACACAGCTTTCCACAGTTCCATGTTGATAGTTCCGCCAAACCAAGAACTTGTAAATCGACACTGCCGTAGCTGTTAAGTAATCCCCTCTCTATAAAATCCAGTGAAGCCGTCCTCAATTAACCCATAGTTCTTTCTTCCCCAGTTGTGTGTCAGTACGCTATGAAAACCTTAGCATCAATGGGTTGATCAAAGGTTGTAAGGAAAGATTCCACCACGACAATGAAATAGTGGGCAAGGCCACATATGTACCCACAATAAACATGAAACGAAGAAAAGACGTCCTATTTTTGGAATCCACTTCGGGCTCATTTTCTTTTACTTTGGAGTACATACAAAACAGAGATCTTGACCTACAAACTGAACAACCCATTGTGCTTTTATACACACTCAGTATAAATAATAGATTTGTGGCCAGAATATAAGTCGATTTTCCGTTTCACAAACACATATACTTTACTTTTATTTATTTATTTTATTTACAAAGGACAGACTAAGAAGCTTTGCAACAATAATCTAAGTCTATCAATTCTGCTATTTCCTTTATATGCATTTCGTCAGAACCACTTGCTGTTTAGAGAAAATGCACTGTGTTAATGTTGGTGCCAAGAAAGTAGTCACGCGCCCTCTCGCACAAATTATGTAATTTCTTTCGAACTGACTAAATACTGTTAGTTTTATACAACACTTTCTGACATTGCTCAACGCACATTACAATGTTAACTCCCCCCCCCCCCGTGTGGACCAATAACGGCACAACGACCCTCTATACTTTCTCGTCCCCCCAGGCAGCATACAATCCATTACAGCCTTTCTAAGCACATGTGATTAAAGCATTCACATTGCAACCTCTATCCTACCGGGTCCCCAATTATACAGTTAGATTGACCATGTGTAAATACAATCTGAATTTAGAAAACTCACACGATTCCGATATATAACGATGAATATAACTATATATAGTGCAAAAATTGTTGATTTTCTTTGGCTACAGGCACATAATTTCAAGTCACAAATTCGGCGAACAACACAAACATCCCAACAGTATGCAACTGTGGTTCATGATTTTTCAAGTTGAAATATTCTTATGCATATTTCCAACTAGTGAAACGAGACCGAAATAGGTTGACCGCGATCGGTCACGGACCTGAAATGTATGTTGAATCATTTCTAGAACAAATGATAGACACAAAATGAATATATTAAATTGTATATCGAAATAACAAAATGAGAATTATTGACTCCAAATTCGAGAACGTGGAATTGAATCCTGATGGGATGTAAATAATAATAGTAATAATAATGTTGGATTTGACATATCGCTTTCCTACTCTGTGCTCAGAGCGCTTTACAATTATTACCCCTGGCACACATCTATAGCGGCACAACGGCCCTTTTCTTCTGGGCAGCATATAATCCAATGCAGCCTCTATAAGCGCATATGATTAACGCATTCACATTGCAACATCTATCGTACCAGGTCCCCAATTATACAGCTGGGTTGACTGAGACACAATCGTGTTTAAAATCTTGCGCAAGGAAATTAGCTATTCAGAAGCGACGACCTTGCAACCTGCAGATTCAAAGCCGGCCACTCTAACCATTCACCCATCATGACTCCAGAAGTAGGAACATGAAAGTGGGTTAGCTTAGAAACTCGCAGTGACATATCTGATGTTAAGAAATCAACGAATTAGAAGTTATTTATAATAGTTGTGATAAATGGTATAAACACATAAATAAGACCATAACTTTGAATTCGCTGAAAGCAGTTAGATTTCGATTTATTAAACTAATTTTCTCAAGACGCAACAGTAAATAATAATTCTGCAAGATATATTCATCAAGAGTTCATCAAAGAATATATCGTCTAGTAAACATCAAATTATATATCGAACGTGAATAATTAAATGTAAAGTCAACTATAGTTAGCAAATTACACAAAATAGGCACCAAGGTTACTCTTAATAATGTTAAATGCCTTTTGATGTTTTCAGTCGGTCATATATATATTATTATTTTTTATTATCTATATATTATAGATATATATTTATTTGCGTTTCTAGGCAACTGGCACATTTGCAAAGAGGTTACATTTCGAAAATCCACATTATTGCTTACATGATATACAAAGAACAACACAGACGTAAACATAAAAGTAAAAATATTTCAAATAAAGTGATTAGTTAGTTGACAAGGAATCTTTACGTCTCTGAAATGCCTTTAAAATATACAATGACAAGTTTCTAATAACAATGTCATTTTTGGCATGCATTAAACTATTAAATTTACAAAGATTTGGATGTATTGCAAAAACGTTTTGTATATATTTCGACCTCAGATTATTCAGTCTACACGAAGGCAATATTCATTATATTTGTTAGTATCCAAGCTTTCAGGCAATTGAAAACCATAATTACTTCAAACTTTACTTAAATGCTTTATTAACCCTAACAAAGGAATCCCGTTGAAATGAACAGGATGTCATCTGGTTCAATAATAATTCTTATTATTCAACCTGTTACATTTTATCGTCTGGCTCGACAAAAAAATCTTACTAATATTGCCTACATTTCTATTTATCATCTGATGTGACACACATTTTACCAACATCTCTGTATTTGATTTGAATGCGCGACCATGATGTTATCAGATTGGCGCCAAAATCATATACATTGTAACAACATATGCTTATTTTTTGTTGTGTCAGATGATAAAATGTAGCAATGTCACCAGTAGTGTGATATTTGTCGCGCTAAATTATATAATGTAGAAATGTTTTAGTAAAAAATAATGTCGAGGCAGACGACAACTGGTTTCTGAGCTGGAATAATTATTGTGTTATTATTTCAAAATTACTTTCAAATTTAATACATAAAGGTCATTTATAAATGTGGAATATTAGTCTGTGGATCTGACACCAGATTTAACATTTCTGCTATTGGCGAGAACAGATGGCATTTTTATAATATAATATAATTTGACTGAAAATGATTGGAAAATAGTTAAGGAATTAACAATTTCCAATTTCTCAAAAGAATTTTCCAAGGAATATTATTTACAAAATAATTGCTTTAAAAGTGAAAGTAGCACACTTCAGACAAATAGCATCTGTTTATGGAAATAATGTTAAAAAATCAATTTTTGACATATCACTGAAATATTTATGGTGAATAAAATATCTATATGGGTATTTAGCACCACGAGAATTATTTAATGCTCACAGACAATATTTTATAAACGAATGTTAACACTTGTAAATCTAAAGATATCAAAAGTTTCAGTATTTGAAAATTGTTGGAGAATTTAAATAAAAGAATACATTATGTAAAATATTTTTTTAGGCATTACAAATTAGAAATGAAATGGGACATTTTTTTATGTTCAGACCACTATTATAGTAGTGGTCTGACTTTTGTGGAAAAATTCTTTTCAAGTGACTTAAAGTTTGTTATACTGTTACTACTCACTAAGAAACTTAACTAAGATATAGGCTGCAGTGATTAATGTGATGTCGACCGTACACACATTAGGGCCATCGGAAGCCTTTATACCAAGACCGTCGTCAACACCTGTCCCACTCAGCACTTTTGGTACCGTTGACATTAAGGATGAAGGGGTCGTCACTCGCTGTTGTTGACCAGAAACGTTTGTTATACTTGTTATCAATGTTGCATTGGTTTCTGCTGGTTTGTTTGCTGTTGAGGCAGTGGTAGTACCGGTAGTAGCGGTAGTTGTGGTGGTAGTAGCGGTGGTGGTAGTGGTGGCGGCGGCGGTGGTGGTGGTGGTGGTGGTGGTGGTGGGTGGAGCCATTGTTGTGACAGGTAGCAGCAAGGCTTGTGTTGATGTAGTTCCCATACTATTTGTCGCCTTACATTTAATATCCACGTCGAAGTCACTCTGTTGAATAGACAGTACAGACAACAATAAACCCCCATCGGGAGTTTGTACTACGACATAACGACTACTGTCCGGAACTTCAGTGTTATCGTTAAAATACCACTGGTGTGAACTGCTTCGTACGGCTGGGTTGCCATGTGTCGTGCATAGAAACGACGGTGAATCTCCAATATTAGCCATGATGCTTTGGGGTGCAACACTCACAACGGGTAAATAAACGACTTGAAGAGCATTGACCTGACAATTTCTGGGCTGTGAAAGTTCCATGTGAGTCTCAGTACAAACAAATGTAGCACCGTTGTCATTAGGTGTCAGAGACCATGAGATGATACTAGTAGCCTTAAAGTACTTGTCGTCCACGCTATACACAGCATTTTGTACAACATTATCTCGCATCCACTGTAGACTTGCTGCTGGCTGTCCACCACGTGATTCACAGGTAATGGTTACTGTATCTCCAACCTGGTTGGGTCGTGAATCATAGCTAATGCCACTGGTGTAGCATTTCGGATAATCAACAAATGGAGCCGTAGCGTGGACAGTCTTCAACTGAGATAAAAATGTTAAAAATGAAACCAATATAACTTTCAGTGGTATCATTTTAGCACTACGGATGTATCACATATGAAGGCAGCGTATTCTTAAAAGCAGTAGTTCTTCTCGCACTTTCACTTCAAAATAAGTTCTGACAGAACTCCTTGCGACCACAGAAGTTTCTGGCTTCTGACTCACGTAAATTCTGTGTATGCAGTCCTTTCTACTTTAACAAAGGAGGCAGTCTTATTGTTATGGGTAGTTCGTGGTATTTGGTTTGTAAGACTATTCACAATCACGCATGCGTTATTTCCAATATTTCTGTATGTTCCGGGTATGACGAAACATCTATTGTCAGTGGCTACATGAATCACACTTCTATTTCTTTGAAAGACTTCCGAGTTTTACCAAACTTTACAATAGTACATACCTACACACACACACACACACACACACACATACATACATACATACATACATACATACATACATACATACATACGCAGTCAATATTTAACATGCAAACACCTGTGTTATTACATTTAGATGATATATACATTTTATTACTTAAAAAATATCCAGATTAATAATTGCACTTCAGTATTAATTGCCATAAATACTATTTATTAGATATCACCATGATTGCAATATACATTTGCCACATGGTTACAACAGTCAGGTATAACCACCAATCGGGAATACATGGTGTAAAACCAACTATACATGTCTGTAGTTTCATTCAATAATTGTTATTACAAAAGGGATAATCACATATTATTCCTCATTATTTTTTCTTCGTTCAGCCAAGAAAAATGAAATATACGAGTGACATGAGGAGTCCTTGTCACTATGAGTCGGTAGACGAGTTGTACAGATATAGTTTCATAATGTTGATTTGTTACTCCAAGATGTATGACATGTCGTTTATCATGTCAAATCATCTCAGAAATTAGACATTTATCACAACTTGCCTGCTCTCCAGGGCAATTTTCGCGCAAACTCTCCCTGTAATGATATATATGGCAGTTCCCCCCCCCCCGCACTTGTACTGTTTACTTTGAAAATTGTGCCTTATGAATGAAGTGAATTATGTATGAATGAATGAAACACTCACACATGTTCACAAAGTTAATCTTAGAATAGACCTGCGATTTTACAACCAGAAATCGAGTAAGGTCTGATTTTACAAAAATAAAACACGAAAAAACACACAACAACTTGACATTGCTATATTTTATCATCTTCCTCGACACAATTGTTCCTAAATCCTGCTATAATTCATCGTCTGATGAAATGAAAATGTGACTGTTTTACTACATCTTATCGCATGTCTTGTATGTAAATTTGGCTACATTTCCTTGTCTGGCTTGATGAAAATATAATTAACACATTTTCCCTGGACAATGCCACAATCTGGGCACACCGACGCCATATCACTGTAAGAATTTGACAAAGTAGTATTATCTCAAGCAAAGATAATGTAACAATTTCAGTAGAAATTTCAGTAGAAATTTTTGTTGAGTCAGACGATGGAATGAGATGATGTTACATTGTTTGGCGCCAAAACGATGAAATGTAGCAATGTCAAACTAAGACTATTCTCCAGCCAAATGATGAAATGTAAAAACATTCAAAAATAGTAAGGTATATGACGTGCAGACGATGGGATGTATAATGTAGATAAGACTTTTGTCGAACCGGGCGACACTGTCTTTCAGTTGACCATCTTTTCATTGTACAGGTAATACATGTTTTAAGCGTCTCTCATCAAAGATGCCAACTACAGAATGTATCAAAGAAAGCGGAACTGCTCTAGTACAGGGAAGTCTAATAACAATGAAAGAGTTTTACATAAACAACGTTCAGAATAATATAATATATCCTTTACTTTGTATGCAGCCGTATATCCATCCATTTGCAGTAAGCATAATTCAAAGTAACGTATCATACTGAGTTAATATTCTGTTTTACTCAAGTAAAAATACTTATGCATAAACATAAATTCGTTCATTCTATTGTAATGTTTATCTCAATATACACCTTCTATGAAACTACATTTGTCGTGTGGAGATGTTAGAACAGTTGATTGCATAGGAGTGATTCCTCAACATTTCCATATCACGTGTAATAAATTACGTCATCGGATTGTTTTTAAATAAGTTTTATCTTAACATCAGGTGTGAGTTTTTTAGATTGCAAGTGACGGTTCAGTCTCACTAAATAGAATCCTGTGAGTATCAACTGTTAAAACAGGCAGCAAACATATACCCCCAGCACTCATTTTGTGCCCCTGTAAATATTCATAATAACCATTGTAGATTTAAAGTCACTCCCGATATCCAATATGTATAAAATGATGTGATCGAGAGCGACTTTGCTGTACTGGCGGCAGTGTCTGAATAAGAATACACACAACAATACATCCATGTCTTAACAGACACTTGAGTGACCCATGACATGTACACCTGAATTGAATAAGGCTTTTAACGTGTGTTTATCGACTAACACACTGTACTCGAATCACGTCCTTTTTGATTGTACGATACCGAACATTTCGCTCTGAATAGTTCTTACAAGGAAACTGCCTATGGGTTACACCCTCTTACTCGATGTACATGTGCACGGTGACGTCATTTAAAAGTAGAACATATAAAACTCACTGACCCATACACTGTTCTTAGAGTTTCACATTATTACTGATGTGTAGGAGAACAAAATACTAAAGATGAAATACAAATACCATAAATCACAATATCTGTTCTTTTTGTTGCTAGAAAAGTTGCATGAAAATTTCTCGTCGTTCAAACTAAACATATCGATATATAAATATATACATTTATGTATGTATGTATGTATGTATGTATGTATGTATGTATGTATGTATGTATGCATGTATGTATGTATGTATGTTTAGTTCAATATATATATATATATATATATATATATATATATATATATATATATATATATATATATATTTATAACTATAAATGCTGAACACATCAGATGTGTTAATAGAAAACTTAACACTCTCGTGAATTCGTACAGCTGCATAAATGCTTCAAAAGTATTGTTAAAATGAAGCCATTATTGATGTTGCTCTAAACATTTGACTCAACTGTTTACAAATTTGAAGAAAATGTACATTCCGAAGATAAATGTCAAGTTCAAGGTGTTAAAATAGGGTTTACTACCATTAGATGAGTCGACGTCAGTACCGTTTACAGTACCTCCGGATGTTCCCGTCGTGGTTTGTATTTTGGTTGTTGGTGGCGGCGGTGTCGTCACTGGATTGAGCATCGCCTGTGTCGCTGTTGTTCCCTCGCTGTTCGCTGCTTTGCACATGATTTCTACATCATAGTCGCTCTCTTCGATACTCATTATAGTTAATAGCAAAGTTCCATCTGGTGTCTGTGCAACAATATACCGTGTACTATCCGGTACGTCAGTGTTACCGTTGAAATACCACTGGTGAGTACTTGACCTTATAGGCGGAAAGCCCTGTGCAGTACACGAAAACGAAGGTGATTCGCCAATGTCAGCTGTGATGCTTCGTGGTTCAACAGTTACGACGGGCGCATAGACGACCTGAATTGGATCAATCTCGCACATCCTGGGTTGTGACAATTCCACATGAGTTTGCTCACAAACCAATACAGCTCCGTTATCTTCATGTGTCAGGCTCCAGGTGTAGATACTTTCGGCCTTTAAGTACTTATCGTCAACTGTGTAATCTGCAGGTAGTACTACATTCCCTCGTTTCCACTCTAATGTAGCAGCAGGTTGGCCACCACGGGATTGACAGGTGACAGAAACCCCGTCGCCAACCTTGTTTGGCCGCGAATCATATCTGATACCGCTAGTGAAGCACTGTGGGCCAGACAGAGGAGGAGAGGATCGCACGTCATCAACAGTCGACGAAAATGTGATAAATAAAATGAAAACGATGTCAAAGAGTGTCATTTCGACTGATCAAGTGTGATTAAGAACACAGAGGCGAACGATAGTTGTTGATTCCCTCCAAGTCCACGAGTCAGTGTATTATGACACAGTCTTGTGTACTGTCGGCCTGTCAGGTAAACGTAGGCTTTTGTATAGCCGATGATTCATTGCCCAGGGGGATACTATTCGAATCTCAACAATAGGTCGTGGGCGAGGCATTCTTTTAAGTTACATATACAATGTACGACCAAAGAAAGTGGATTTCCACAACCATATATAGAACTAGGTGTGCGTCCCGGCTACGTAGCTGTACCGATGAAAATAATAACGTACAATTTCCTTGCAATAACAGCTCGCAACCTTGAGTAATGATATAAATTTCATAATAGTGGATTAGAGGTGAATTTCATTCATGTGTAAATCAGTAATTCAAACATGAAATATAATAATTGAACTTTTTCCTGTGAGTTTCCAAAGACAGCGACCAGAGTTTTCACCAGAGAACTGTTTTATTTTCGTCGAGACAACGACTGGGCTATTTCACCAGTGAAGTCTGGTTTTGACGACGAGGAATCCTGATATTATTTATAACTAGCTTTATTTGAAAAGACTTATTCATATACAAAACACGGATCTCTTAGTCTCTGCGACAGCTAATATTCCCTTTGTTCTTTTGAATAGCGTACGTAGTAAACCATATACGGTCACAAAGTGTGAGTAACTAGGGTATAGAAAGCCAGCCTTGAGGACACTTACAATTTTACTGTGTGTACACAATGTCTGCGATAGTGCTGTAGCCCTGTCGCCATTCATTATATCTGCTTTTTTTATTGGAAGTTAACATTACCAAGCTGGATATGAAAGTGTGGGTTTGTGCGTCTTCATCAACTTTCATTCACTCTAGCTGTAATCAGGACAAATAGAAAAATGTGTTTCCGATAACTCGACCGACCGACCGACCGACCCTAATTTAAGCTACCGACACTAAACGTTTTTATTTCTCAAAAATTAAAAGGGGTGAGATTTTACTTTATTTATTTGTTTTGCATTTTTTCTCTCTGGTCAATGTGTTATAATTCCCTTTCCAGAAAAAAATAGTTATTTTAAAAGTGTAAGTTGAACAGTAGTCTGCAAGCTGTGTTTGTCTACTTCACATAAGATTTACCTCCTGTGCACCTCATCAAACCATCACAGAAGTATTATTGCGACCTACGAGTATATTGCCTAAGACCTATCGTGTAACCAATGTCTCAACCCCCCCCCCAAAAAAAAAAAAAAAAAATGCACTGGCAAAAACGAAATAAAATAAAAATCCAACCTACCTACCCTATTTTCCAAAGTCATATTTGAAACAAACACTTTTTTGCCCTATTTGCATGCCAGATTTAATATTTCTAAGACAGACATGTTGCAATAATATCAACTGTAACGTCTGAATCTAACTGTTAACGTTGGTGGTGAATATGTCCCGGATGTAACACTGCCAGATCTGTGTCGATAATCTAATTATGCCCTATTACTACAAGCTGTCACTCTCAATACATATACAGATGTTTCGATACTACTGAGGAAACCGAACTTTCTTCTTTACTAAAAGTGACCATATGTTTGTTTTGTTTCTCATTACTTTGTCGTAGCAGCTATGGATCGGTCGGTCAATTTTTTAAAAAAAGTTCAGAAACGACCATCTTTATGTTCATTTCCCCTCTCTATTTTTTAATTGGATGTCTGTTAACAAGCCCTTTAAAAAATGTCCCAGCTTCTCTACACAATTGAATACTTTCTTGAATGACTTTGAATTCCATCTTTGCCCTACTTGAATAGCTAATGTAACAGTCATGAAGAAAATCAATGCTCTGTTCGTGAACAGGCGTCACCACGGCTGCCAAGGCTGTAGATGAGTGGGCAGTCCAGATATTTGCTTATTTTTGCCAGCGAGGGCGTTGTTCCACGAAATATCAAGGCGGGCAAAATTTTTTATTTTGATGTCAGAGCTGGAAATTTGGATCGGTTGGGTAATGAGAAACAAAAAAATACTGTTCAGTCTCTCTGTATAAGTAGAAAGCTCGGTTACCCCTGCCGTAAACACACACACGCACAGGTAATATAGCAGTCACTAAAACGTAGTCAATGACTTTTTGGTAAAATAGAGGAATACGCCCCCTCACTAGAGTACGATAACAATTCTTTGGACTGTGGCGAGGTCGTAGTATAGTTTGTCAAGTACGTCGAGGTCGTTCTTTTGTCAAATTCTTTTTACTACGAAATATCTATTCTTACAAGTATGCCTATATTTATCCACTGACTAAATGGAAAAATCACGCTAAGTCAGTGCCGTAAATTTATAAAGAGGTATGTGGGTTTACGACGATCCGTAATCTCTAAAATAGACACAATAAAGTGAAAATTTACAACTGAGGACTCGTGCTTTGCAGTAATAACAAAGAACCACTATTTATATATAATATACATCGGGCAAAGAAACTAAAATAGAATTTTTTTCTGTGCTGTATTTTTTTAAAGATTAGTTTTCTCAACCAGGCGTTTGTATATATTAGTTGTTTGTTCATGTATCTTTGTTTTCGCTTGTTGCAGGTCAGCGTCTATCAATATAGAATCATTTCAAAATTATTTGACGATTCAGGTCACGTTGCTTTCTTTCATGCTGTCGTTTCCTAATACTTATAGTATAGGGGAACACAATGCGCTGCACAGCCAAGCGTAAACATGGACACGTATTCGTTATTAAAATCAAATAAATCCAATTTTTTCACCTGCTACGCTTATATATTAGGTCAAAGTTTGACAGTTTGCGCTTTTAACATGACAGAAATACCTTGCAGGTGGAGAGAGAGAGAGAGAGAGAGAGAGAGAGAGAGAGAGAGAGAGAGAGAGAGAGAGAGAGAGAGAGAGAGAGAGAGAGAGAGAGAGAGAGAGAGAGAGAGAGAGAGAGAGAGAGAGAGAGAGAGAGAGAGAGAGAGAGGGAGGGGGGGGGGGAGGGAGACAGACAAACAGAGATACCGAGACATAGACAGTCATACATACATACATACATACATACATACATACACACACACACACATACATACATGGACAGACAGACACTCAGGCAGACAGACACCGAGAGTCTGTGAGTTAAACGTTGGCATCCCTACGCCGTACAAAAGAGTTAAAATGAAATACTCAGAGTTTGCTGTTCATCCTTGAAATAATCTGAAAACACCGCATTCCACTTTGAATTCAATTCTAGATTATATCTTACCAAATGAGACATCCGTCAGAGACTCGGACTCAGGAAATTAATGAGTAATATAATAATATATTATTAATGTGATTACATTATTGTCTCTCAATATTAAAAAGTTTTGAATAATCCATTGTGCAAATTTATACTTGATAATGTGTTATAACCGAAAATGTGAATTACAACTTGAAAGGATTATATAACCTACTGTTTAAATGGCTTTTACTATGACGTAGTCGATGAATCATTCCATATAAACATGTAGTTAATTAGAGCTGACCACCGTAGGTGGCGGTATGATAATATATTTTACTCGAGTTTTTTCTGCTGTGGTATGTTGCTACAACACCATATGAATATAACTGAATATTGCTATAATTAAGAGAACACTGGAAACTTTACTTTTGGTACAATTTTTGTTTCCTTTGTACATGTTTATATAGAATCTATGGAACATGTCATTTCGTCAGGGTATCTCAGTACACAGCATAAATCCATGGGAGACTAAAATTGTTTCAGTTTATTCAACTCTTTCTATTAAAATAAGTCTTTTACAAATGCAACAAATGTTGTCAGAGAGCGACAAACTAATATCTGATAATGCTATCTGTTTGTGGTATTATGCACTACAGTAAAACATGAAGTTACAAATATGTGCAGCATCAAATACAACTTTTTGTGCAGAGTGTTAATATCAATTGTACATTATTTTCAATGCTCTATGGCTTTCATTTGTACATTCAGATGTAGCCAATATCATAAATGCTACAATGTTATTCAGAACAAAGTTTTTTTCTTGAGAATGACAAATTGATTGAAACACAAATGGCAAGTTCAATCACCAGTTAAAACTGTCATAATATATATATCTTATTTGAGAAATAGTGCACATGACACGCATGTATGTGTGGAAAAATGCGGATGGGGAAGGGGGGGGGGGGGTACGGAAAAAAAGTTTGACAAATTACAGTTGTGCAGGTGCCATTTCACAGCACCAAAATGACACTTATTTTGTCAATTTTCCATGTGACCCCCCCCCCCCATTCAAGTAGTGTTTTCCAAAATGACCCTCCCATTTCAAGTGGTATTTTCAAAATCCCCCCCCCCTCCCACCAAAGCACACAGTTTACTTGATTCAATAATGTATGGGGTGTACGATATTGCAAGTAAGTCATAGAAAATATTCTTTTCCTTAATTTCTATTTTAAAAACTCTACAGCTCGGGCCTTCGGCCCTCGATATCAGTTTGCGATTATACTAGTGTTGCGCCGGATCGGAGTTTAGATTAACGTAGGAAAAAAGGCGCGAGCTCGGGCCTTCGGCCCTCGATATCAGTTTGCGATTAGTGTTGCGCCGGATCGGAGTTTAGATAAAACGTAGGAAAAAAAGGCGCGAGCGACTGTCGAATATACATAGTCAAAGCATAGACAATGGAGAGGGACCTCTCTATATTGTCTATGGTCAAAGCATGTACATTCTCGTCTACAAATAGAGAGCGTGTGCCCCAACCCTTGGGCGCCCTCAGCGTTTTTCTTAGCTATGTGCTAACTGTCATGTTGCCGCCTAATTGCCAACAGCAACACGAGGACTGGATAAGCTATTAAAGTTGGTTGGGATTCGATTTCAGATCAAGATTTTTGTGAAGTCATGATAAAACGAAAAACGTTTGCCACTTCATGCATTTGTAATGATTTCGTGTATACAGTTTCTCGTTATTAGTTTGATATCTTAGTTCAATGAACTTTTAAATTAATGAGAATACGTATTCACGCCGTGGCCAGTGTATACGCAGTTCATTGTATTGGATTTTAAGTAGTAATCATAGTCACTTTTTCAGGACAAATTGTGAATCAACGATGAACCAAACATTGAACTTTTGACCCCACATATTTAGAGGTAAATGTTGTGAAAGTTTTTATTGCAGCGGAGCATTCTGGTAATTTGCCAAAAACCATGAGTTTGTATGTCATTTCCGGCTACCATATACCAGTCCAATATCGTCAACTGTGCTGCAGGAATCAGGGATGATAGTATATATTACTCATCACGTGTATCAGTACAGTCATCGGCTATGTAAACATTGACGCAACCAGTGCAGTGGCTCAAAATCGGACGGTGCCTGTGACTTCGTGCACTCCCCTTTTGGTCGGCAGAACCCGAGGACGCACATAAGAAAGGTGACAGACGATGGCTGTAAATAACGAAGAAAAAGAACCGTTGTTGGTAAACGGAGAGAAGGACAAATATGGGATCGGATCTTCGAGTGAAACAACGGAATCGGGTAACAGGTAATGTGTTATCTCCAAAGAGGTCGTTTGAACTCCAAAAAGGTCGTTTGAAATGGGATTGTGATCTGTTGTGCAATACATAACAGTTTTTATATATTGTAATGATATTCCAGTATGTTTCTACCTCCAAGTCCCACGCATTATAAGTTATTACCATGTTACCTGCACATTACAGACTCGCATCATGCATCATACACACGGCCTCGGATTGAGTTCTAACTCAGACCATTGAAAGAATTGGTCAGAGGTGCTAACAACATGCAGCCAATCCGTTGAGTATACAGTGTGGCGCCATGGCGTATACGTCTGTCGACACTACAGCCCAGCCATTCCAGTATAACATCACTAGTAACATGGAAGTATAATTTATACTTCCATGCTAGTAACAACACGAAACAGCGTGTGAGAAGCAAAGTCTGCCTTCTGGACGACGGAGTACGGGACTCGATTTTGACAATTGTCTCAGTGTGTGCACCACTAAGTCTGAGGTGCTGGTGTGTGTGTAGACTGTCGACAGTCGCTTGCGCCTTTTTCCTTACGTTTTATCTGTTGCGGCGCTCCGATCCGGCCCAATACTAGTACGTATACTATAATCGCATACTGATATCGAAGGCCCGCTCGGGCCTTTCGGCCCTCGATCACTCGGGCCTTCGTCTCTCGACATCAGTATGCGATTATAGTAGTGTTGCGCCGGATCGGAGTTCATAGGAATAAAAGGTGCGAGCGACTGTCGACAGTCTAGTGTGTGTGAAAAATGTCATGTTACATGAGTAGTGAAACACCAAACCAACATAATAGTGTGTGTAATATTATTCACCTTGTATAGTATTGAATCAGCTCTGTGTGTAAATGCATTTCTGCATGCAAAATAAATGCATTTCAATAATTCGTACAGTAAACCCAATCAAATTGATTTTTCGGTCCGCACCCAAATATCGAAATCAAATGCGATCACACACACACACACACACACACACACACACACACACACATACACACACACACACACACACACACACACACACACAAAAAAAAAACTACAGTAAGACCTAAATATATTGTTTGGTTCTGGTTACCCAACAACCCCGCATTTTTTCACTGTCAACCCTGAACTTTTTTTATGTATTCAAGAAAAATAAAAATAAAATTGTGAAAATTGTGAGAAATAGTGGATGCGGAAACTGACATCACCTTGAAAAGACATTATAAAACTGTTCTTCCAATCTGTAATGGCTGTACATCAGATGAGAAGAAACCAATAAGACAGAGACCATATGGAAAACAACGGAAAACATTATCTACCTGAACTAGACACTAACATGAACATAAAAATTTTAGATAAAAAAAATTAACCTACCCCTCACCTATTCTAAAATTGAGCGTAGTCGGAACCACACAAATTTTTTTTTAGGCCTTACAGCTTAAGTGTAACATTAAAGCACAGTTAAATATAGATATGCTGTAATCTGAATTTTTGGTACAAGTTTTATTTCATGCACAAAAGCTTTTTCTGTGGAAATGAGTGCTAATAAATACAAGTTGTAACCAACTGTTAAGTAAAAAGTGTTAACAACAGTTGCTCTATACTGCAAAGTTATTTACAAGGCTATGAACAATTTCATTAATTTTAATTGATAGTATTAGACTTGAAAATAAAAAATTGTAAACTGTTGCTGTTACTTTGTTCAAGAAAAAATAATCCCATTCTCAATCAAAGTTATAAAAAAAAACCTTATGTTTTGAAATAATCTTTTTTGAAAATTTTTGAAAGAAAAGTCAAAACCATGTACCAAAATGAAGCCATGTACATTGTATAAGTTTAGAATTCAGTATACGTGTAATGGTCAGTGTACACTACTCTATGTAAACTGTTGGGAAAAAGAATATCATTGATTTCCATGAAAACAAGATTGTGAGCCCTAAATGTGTGTACTTGGATACTTCAAAAGGACCATTAACCAGCTTTCATGACTGGCAAACTTTGAGGAGATTTTATGAACTTTTATTCTTAGGAAATATGACCCCTATGCTGCATTTCGCATTATTTGCTAACAATCCATAAATTTTGTTGATATTTTTCCACATCAAATTTTGACAATCTTTTTAAATCACATGCTCCCCATTTTGAAAAAAAAGTACACAGGTACATGAATTAACCTTGTCACAGAAATGTGAATGAAGTGTTGTGTATTGCTGAAAAGTTCATTGACCCTATAATGCAAATGGCCTTAGATACATGTACATGTATATGATGTCATTTATGTACATTGTGACAAGGTTTAAAACATAAAAGTCTGCCATCAAATCTCCAAATTATTACCAAATATGGCAGGTCCCCCATTTCTATATTTGGTCATTACTGTGTGATATGCAAATATGATGTCAAATGAGTCATACACTTTTACATGCAGTGGGGACATGAATGGATACAGGGTAACTAAAAATGACATCACAGGTTTAGGGTGACCTTTGAACCTGAAGAACTTTAGTGATGTCATTTGAACACACACAAAATAGACAGTCTGTGATTCACAATATTGATAAGATTAAGTTTGAATGAGTAAACCATTTGAATATCAAAGATTTTGCAATAGAGTTCAGAGATTGTGTCATTGACATTTTGTACTTTGGTAAAACAATTTGCTAAAGGCCAGGTTGACCTAAATTATACCATATTATTTGACTTGCATACACATTCAACATGGGATAAAAAGAAACCTATCTAGTTGGGCCTCAGACTCTCCCAACTTCTAACTTATTTGGCCAAAACCATTAATTTTTTATCAGACAGCTTGCTGAAATTTTCAAATCAGTATGTAGTACTATGAAGATAAAACCAGCATGTAGTGAGAAAAATGCTCTTTTATTGACACTGTAAATGGTGATTGTGAAAAGCTGACAACAACAACAACGATGACAACGACGATGACGATGATGATGATAGTATAAACAAGTATTTGAACAGCATGTGAATATTCAGCCAAGATGATCCTCATGCATGGCCTAAAAAAAGTGTATTTGGCCATCTTTATGCCATACATTCATACCAAACATCCTTCTTTTTGTAGATTTGAGAAGATTTGAAAAAAAAAATTACATATGGGTATGAAACAGATTCCATTAAAATGTTTTAAAATGTTGTCGGATGTGAACTATTTATTGATCAATGCCCCACCCCACCCCACCCCACCCCACTAAAAGAATTAAGTTTTTTATCCTACATTGATGTACCGGTATTGATCTCTCCTTTTATTAGAGCACTGTAGAACAGTGAACTGACTACAATAAACACTTTTCTGTTCATACTAGATATTTCATCTTGCCAGGAACCTACATAAAATTGCAAAGAATGCATGTATGCGTGTATGAATGTATGTATGTATGTATGTATGTATGTATGTATGTATGTATGTGTGTGTGTGTATGTATGTATGTATGTATGTATGTATGTATGTATGTATGTATGTGTGTGTGTGTATGTATGTATGTATGTATGTATGTATGTGTGTGTATGTATGTATGTATGTATGTATGTATGTGTATGTATGTATGTATGTATGTATGTGTGTGTGTGTATGTATGTATGTATGTATGTATGTATGTGTGTGTGTGTGTATGTATGTATGTATGTATGAATGTATGTATGTATGTATGTATGTATGTGTGTGTGTGTATGTATGTATGTATGTATGTATGTATGAATGTATGTATGTATGTATGTATGTATGTATGTATGTATGTGTGTGTGTATGTATGTATGTATGTATGTATGTATGTATGTGTGTATGTATGCACGTATGTGTGTATACACGTATGTATATATGTATGTATGTATGTATGTATGTATGTATGTGTGTATGTATGCACGTATGTGTGTATACACGTATGTATGTATGTATGTATGTATGTATGTATGTATGTATGTGTGTATGTATGTATGTATGTATGTATGTATGTATGTATGTATGTATGTGTGTACATGTATGTAATAAATTTTGAATATTAATTTTATTTCAGTGATGAAGTTGAAGTGAAGACATCTGCCAAACCAGCTACTCTTTCTCAGTTGGTTAGTTGATTAAAGTTACTCTCATATTACAACTGAATTGTCTTATATTCTAAAATGAAATGCCTCTGCATTGTACATGTACCATGATAAAAATGTGATATTTGGTAGCTAATATGATATGGTAGCTAAGTTGCATAATTGTTAATATTGAGACAACATGACATTACATGACAAGATAATATATGTCATAATATGATTCATCCAACAAAATGTTACGATGTGATGTAATACTATACAATGTTACAGAAAAAACATAATAAAATGTGATGTTGTTCTGATTTGTTGATGGTAAGGTACAATGTACATCATGTCGTTCCGCCCTCACCGGCCTCCTCTTACCGTGTGAGGTGTCCTGTCATGATACCTTACAGTCTGACTGACTGATGTGTAGACTGGTACAATATGATATTGCAATTTAATTGCAGAATACTACAAAATGAATAGCAAAACTACATGTATCAAATTGAAAACAACAGATTTCAAAAAGACATAAAACAATATGTGATATGATACAACAATGCAATACACATGATACAATGCAATACAATAATGCAGTGTAATACAGTACAATACAATATAACAACACAATACATATGATATACAATTAATATATAATACAACACAATACAACAACACAATTCATATATTATACAATGCGATACAGTTCAATACAATATGACAACATAATACACGATATTGTACAATTAATACAGTGCAATACAATACAAGAACAACACAATACATAAGATATACATACAATTAATACAATGCAATACAATATAATACAATGCATGTTAAAAGAGTACATGAACTTTATGTGTAAATATTGCATTCAAATGAACAACATTAGATAAATTAGGTCCATGGATCTTACAGTATCTTGTAAGTTGTATGTATTTAAACAAAGGAAAACATGAATCTTGTTTAATTCAAGTAAATTCTCAATGCATGCATGCCTGTTTTCAATTACAGTTTCGCTTTGCAACAAGTTTTGATGTGTTCTTGATGGTGATTGGTGGCATTTTTGCTGCTGTACACGGTGCAGGATGGCCAGCACTAATGTTGATTTTTGGTCAGATGACAGATACATTTATCAACGGTACCGGTACGCCTAATACGACATTTCCACCGATGCCTCCCACAATGCATACTGTACCACCACATCCATCCAATGGGAGTAGTGCAGTTACAGTGTATCCATTTGCATATCCTAGTTATGATCATTTCAACAAAGAGATGACTAAATATGCTATATATTATTGCATAGTTGGTGGCGCTGTCTTCATAGCTTCCTATTTTCAGGTAAGTTGTTTACAAAGTGCCACAGGCTGAGTTTATAAACGTTTTACTCAAGTAACATAAAACATAGATAAAACCATATTCTCGTAAAATGTTAATTTCAATGTAAATATACCTTCAATGACATTTCAGTTATCTGTGCATTATTTAAAAAAAAAGTTGCTTGCAGGGTAGGGATTAACTCAGCATGATCTTCTTTTAGTACATACATACAGTGTTGCAGCCAGAGGGGTTTTTTGGGTCATTTGACACACATTTTTGGACCTGACTCACAATTTTGGAAGTGATGGGTCATAGATGACTCACACTAAAATTGTATGCAAATATGTTTAGCACGCTTATAACAACAGCCACATGATTGCATATATTGCAAGGATAACAACAGGGTTGGATAGGCAACAGCAAATATCTAGCATGGATACTCTTATGAGTAAATATTTTTAAAGGCTGTACAGTTGTGCTACAACGCCATTGGCACTTTTTTTTATGATGTACCCCAAAAATTGATAATGACCCAGAAAAACGAAAGTCTTGGGAAACTATGTCCTACTCTTTCAAAAGGCTGGCTGCAACACTGTACATATATTTAGTAATGTTACCAGCACCACAAGAATATCTGTTCATAGATACAGTTTTATCCATTTCTTTGACTGAGACACATATCTGTTTTACAAGCAATGTTTATTGTTGAGTTGAATGCACTTGATGTTTTTATTTTTCTGTGTATAATCCTGCCATGTTAATGATGGCACTAAAAAAAATACTACATCACTGCACAGTCTAGGAAGTTGCTAGTAATTACTGGCATTTACATCTGATAAATGGTCCAGTGCAGGTGAAGTTTTGAAAATACCTGAACTCAGCACGACATTTTACATTTACTGGCATTAAAAATAGAAATTTCAATATTTTGAATCCCACTTGCATATTTTGACTGTTTTCATGATAATGGGGAGTCTTTTTATTTGCATAAATTAATATGAACATTGTTTTTCAATAACATTAGTGATTATTTTTATTCAAGTTAGATAAACATGACATTTGTCACAATGAATGTTGATACAGTAACAATTAGTTTTATATATATTATTTTACTTTGCTTGAGTATTTTGCTCCCAAAACTTGACATTCAGGAGCATTGATCCTAAAAAATCTTTCTCAAAGATATAACTTCCTAGGCTGCAACATCACTATTGCATCTTCCCTAAGACGAGAAACAATATAATTTTATCGATTGGCCTAATGGTTATTATGTCTAATTAGTATTTGTTTTATTTTCACATCTGTACATAGGCCTGCTTTTGGACTGTAAGCTGTGAAAGACAAACTAACAAGTTACGCCGAGCATTTTTTAAGTCCATTCTAAGACAAGAGATTGGATGGTTTGATAAACATCAAAGTGGTGAACTGACAACAAGATTATCAGAGTAAGTAGAATACCTCTATTAAAGTGCTGTTATCATAAAGACAAAAGAATTGTTAATTTGACCACTAGGAGTGCTATTCTGAGGCACTGATGCAGAAGTGAGGGCCATTCTAGTTTTACATGTACTACTACAGCCTCCTTTGAAATCATCAAACTCCTGGCGTAGCACCAGCATATCCCTCTGATTGGCCAACCACAGTTTTGGCACAGCTATTTTTCATTCCAATTATCAGCTCACTAAAGTATTTGACAGGTTTAGCTACATGCTTCATTAAAATGAAGTGTGAAATTTAAAACTGTTTTCCCTTTTTCCTACATTTTGTTTGTTGCAGTGATTTAGAACAGGTGCGTCTTGGTTTAGGTGATAAATTCAGTCTAGTTATCCAGTTTGTGGCTGCATTTTTCTCTGGATTTGCTATTGGTTTTTGGAAAAGTTGGAAGTTGACTTTAGTTATGATGTCATTGACCCCTCTTCTTGCAATAGTATCTGGTCTGATGGCTAAGGTGAGTGACATTTTTCAGTGAGATTATAATGTTACCATTTCAGAAATTTAAAGAGTGGGTAACAGCATTGTCTTCATCATTATAACCAACACATAGAGATGTCACTTTTGCCCCTACATGTACATGCAACACAGCTATGTAGGTTATACGTATTACGTTATGTATGGGTGATTACTTGTAATTAAAGTATGGATGAGGATTGGGGTATTTATATTTGGATTTTCAATTAATAAAACAATTTTATCATGACTTCTGACTTGACAAATCAATATGAAACTATTGACCAAGTCTGTGTTTATAACTCAATAAATTGCAAAAGCTAAGAATTAGGTAAAATGTTTGTTATCTTACATACAATAAGAAACATTTGACACATTTATTAATCTTTAATCTTCAGTTGCATGAATGTACAGCTATATTTTCAAGAAATCTGTTCTGCTTGGTGACATCTGAAATGAACTTACATAGTGAAGGTGTTACTAAATCGATAATCATACACTCATATTAATTAGCCAATAGGACTTAAAGATTGTCTGTGCTCAACATTGATGTCATTTAAATCTGAAATACTAACAACAATGGATCATTAGAGTGAAATCAATGTACAAAATGCAATGAATGGCATTAAAATGAGCTGTGTTTAAAGGTGCACCAGTTGTGAAACCATTTTGTTAGATATAATGGCTTAATTACAATATACACAATGATATGTGGGTAAACATATTTGTATATTAGTACATATGGTATTAAACAACATATCCATCAAATAGATTTTCGAGTCCACACCCAAAAATAAGCACCCCAGTGAACCATAATTTCAATTTATTACTATACTACTTATAGATAAAATGGAACTCTAATTGACATGTACAATGTCTAATTATTGGTAATTTAACAATTTCGATGAATATATGGTGTTGGTTTTCTGATCAAAAACAGAATACCTCACAGCCAGTAATGATTTATACTAAGATGTTTTTTGTACAGTGATAATTTGTTTCTTATCTTTATTTTTCAGGTCATAACATCTTTTGCTACAAAAGAACAAGAAGCATATGCAGGAGCTGGTAGTGTAGCTGAAGAAGTTTTATCTTGTATTCGCACTGTTACTTGTTTTAATGGTCAAAGAAAAGAACGTCAAAGGTCAGCTTATTAATACTACTGAGACATATTAAGCTGAGTTTAGAAATATTTCTGGAAGTATGTTGATAATATGATATAAAGGAAAAGTTCAGTCAGACTTACTTTTTGGTTTTAGTACACTTGTATTGATTACAGCTATCAATGTAAAGGAAAAGTCCAGTCAGACTTATTTCTGTCTTTAGTACACTTGTATTGATTACAGCTATCAACTTAAAGGAAAAGTCCAGTCAGACATATTTCTGTCTTCAGTACACTTGTATTGATTACTGCTATCAATGTAAAGTAAAAGTCCAGTCAGACTTACTTCTGACTTTAGTACACTTGTATTGATTACTGCTATCAATGTAAAGTAAAAGTCCAGTCAGACTTACTTCTGACTTTAGTACACTTGTATTGATTACTGCTATCAATGTAAAGGAAAAATCCAGTCAGACTTACTTCTGACTTTAGTACACTTGTATTGATTACTTATATCAACTTAAAGGAAAAGTCGAGTCAGACTTATTTCTATGTTTAGTACAATTGTATTAATTACTGCAATCAACTTCACAGAAAATTCCAGTCAGACTTATTTCTGCCTTTAGTACACGTTGTATTGATTACTGCTATCAACTTAAAGTAAAAGTCCAGTCAGACTTATTTCTACCTTTAGTACACTTGCATTAATTACTGCTATCAACTTAAAGGAAAAGTCCAATCATACTTATTTCTGCCTTTAGTACAGTTGTATTGATTACTGCTATCAACTTAATATGATTTTGACTGTTATATGAAATAATAACTTCAGTGTTAATCATTTTCATTGTCATTTCTTGAACATGAAAATAACAAAATTAACAAATACTGAATAATTATTTTTTTCCCTCTTATAGATATGAAAGTGAACTGGTCAAAGCAAGAACACTTGGTGTTAGGAAGGCTTTCACAACTGGTGCAAGCATGTGTATCACTTTTGTTGTCATGTTTGGTGCCTATGCGTTAGCATTTTGGTATGTGTACAGTATTATTTTGTGTTTGCATGTATGTGCAGGCATGCATATTGTGTACTGTATCACATACAACTCTCCCCCCTCCATCACACACACAATGTACTGCAGTAGTGTACACTAGAGATTCTCACCATCATGAACAATAGAGAAATTTGGAGAAATATACAATGTGTGCTATTGATGAAACTGTGGTTCTTCCGTCCATGGATGAATGATGATGATGATGATGATGATGATGATGAATGATGATGATGATGACACTAGTGTTACATTAGTTGCCTCCTCAACTAACATTACACTGTAAATTAGAACTTTCAGTGCTATGGTAGTGTACACTCACCAAATACAATACAATAAGCAGTAGCATAAATTACTGTTTAATTACTGCCAGTGGTAGAAATACATTTAGTGTTGACGTACTGAGAGTGAAAAAGTAACAAGTCACAGTAATATACAAAAAATGTAGTCCCTTGATGTTTTATTACACAATGCTTTGAAATAAAGGCATAGGTAAGATTAACACACCAAATATTTATTTTTACTGTTGTTTACCTTCACATGCTTGTACATAATGGTAGTTCACTATCGGTGCAGAGAAAGTATAGTTGTGTAGTTATGTTGGTAAGATTTTTCTCATGCCAGACAATAAAGTGTAGCACTGTTAGTAAGATTTTTGGAGTCAGACAATACAATGTAACAATGTTGGTAAGATTTTTGTTGAGTCAGACAATAAAATGTAGCACTGTTATTTAAGATTTTTGAGTCAGATTTAAAATGTAGCATTGTCAGTAAGATTTTTGAGTCGGACAATAAAATGTAGCAGCATTAGTAAAGATTTTTGTTCATTCAGACAATAAAATGTAGCAATGTTGGTATGATTTTTGTTGTCAGATGATAAAATGTAGTTAAAAAGTAACTTAACAATTTTTGTTGAGTCAAACGATAAAATGTAACAATATTAGAAAGATTGTTGTTGAGTCAGACAATAAAATGTAGCAATGTTGGTAAGATTTTTGTGGAGCAGACGATAAAATGTAGCAACGTTAGTAAGAATTTTTAACCAGCCAGACAACATTTTGTTTCAGGTTTCATGGTTTCCATTGTAATAATTTTTCTTTTAATGTATTATTAGGTATGGTCCAACTTTGGTTGCCAAAGGTGAGTTGAATGGTGGTGAGGTACTGACAGTCTTCTTCTGTGTTATGATTGGTTCTATGTCTATTGGTAACATTGGTCCAAATGTTCAGTTTGTTGCTACTGCCAAAGGAGCAGCTGGCACACTAATGGAAATTATTGAAAATGTAAGTAATATCTCATAACCACAGGGGTTCGGAAAAGGCATTATTTGTTTACAAATATTTTTTTTATTGTTAACTTTACATTTTTGTTTGTTGTCTGTTAGTTAGTTAGTTAGTTAGTTTGTTAGTTTTTTGCTTTTGAATAATTCTTTTTCCATACAATTGAGTAAGGAAAAAGAATTGACCAAGTTAGCTCAACCTGATGATGATGATGGTGGTGGTGGTGGTGATGATGATGATGATGATGATGATGATGATGATGATGACGATGATGATGATTGTATTACATGACCAAAAAAAATGAAAAAAAATAAAAAGAATAAAGAGCAAACAATGAAGAAAAAATAAATATTTTGTAAACAAAAATAAGACATTTTTCAAGGCTCTGTGTCATAACTTAAGTGACAAAAGTCTACTTTATGTTCACAGTTGTAATACAAAGTCATAAAGTGAGTGTTCAATGTAAACTCTTGAATTTCAAATGTTTTCTATTTATTTCCATTGTCTAGGAACCAGAGATTGACTCCAACTCAGAGGAGGGCGTGAAGCTCCAGGAAATTAAAGGAGACATAGAGTTAAGGAATGTGAACTTTGCTTACCCAACAAGAAGTGAAGTCACTGTAAGTACAGAAAACAATCACTATTAGGCATAAAAAAAGTTGTGTGGTTTCGATTACATTCAATTTTAAAATAGGTGGAGTAGGAAGATTTTTTATTTTATTTTATTATATATTTTTTTCATGTGTGAGTGTCTAGTTCAGGTTTTCCATTGTTTTCCAAATTGTCTCTGTGTTGTTTATTTCTTCCTATCAGAAGAACAGCCATTACAGATTGGAAGAATAGTTTTATATTGTCTTTTTAAGTTGATGTCAGTTTCCGCACCCACTAATTCTTGCAAGACTTAATGATTTTTGCAATTTTTCAGAAACTTCTCTCTCTTTCTATCCACCGTTACCCACCTCTACCTAACAGTCAACTTGCCTTCTAATGTGCATATATTATTCACTTATGCATGTCTGTTTTTATCATTGATAGGTACTGAAAGATTTTTCTATCAAAGTAGAAGCTGGTCAAACTGTGGCATTAGTTGGTGCTAGTGGATGTGGAAAATCAACCGTAGTTAATCTTTTACTCAGATTTTATGATATCCTAGCTGGACAAGTAAGCATTTTGTTATCAATTTCCACTTCTTTTCAGAAAGGTATTGCAGCAACTTCTTCCTCAAATTTGAACAAACAATTGTTTATCCTTGAACGTTAACGAAGTATCATCCAGTACAGCTTTTACACACCTGGATGTCATGTTCAACAAGACTCATTATATATTAAAACATTAGTTCATTCAGTACAAGCAGAAGCTGTGCCTTGCCAAGTTTCAAATTCTAAGCTAAGCAGTCTTTGATTAATAAGTGAAGGTATACTGTAAACCTAAATATTTCCACTACTAGTAAATTTGGCAATTTTACAGTTTTCAGCGAGTTTTCAAAGGCTAATTTTTACTAGTTACCAGACTGGTACTTTTTGTTCATGTACAACTAGGCACTTCAGTCACTTCTTAGTTTTCTTCTCCCGCCAAATAAACAAAAATAAGTCTTTAGCGAAAAGTTCCAGGATTACAGTATATGGGACCATTCAAAGTCACTCATCGTCACATTTGTTGTTGATATGTTTACATTAATTAAACCATACATTGCCTATTGTTTTCCAGATACTGATTGATGGATATGATATTACTAATTTAAATATTCGGTGGTTACGTCAGAATATCGGTGTTGTCAGCCAAGAACCGATTTTATTCGGTTATACAATCAAAGAGAACATTGCCCTTGGACGAGAGGATGCTACAGATGCTGAGATTCAACAGGCAGCAAAAGATGCAAATGCACATGACTTCATAAAGGCCTTACCTAAGGTATGTACTGTATTGAAGTATATTACTCAGTTCGCTCTATTCTGGTTACCTGTTTTTCTGGCCAATATTTTCAAAGAAGGAAGCGCTCCACCTCAGGGAAGATGCCTGAGAAAATGAAGGCTTATACTTTGGTCATGGATGCCTGAGCCACATGGCAATATGTTAGAAGCTCTTATATAATGACATGCGTAAACAGCTCTGTGAATTCCTAAAAGTACACCATTTTAAATGTAATAAAAGAAAACTATTTGCACAAAATAAATTTTTCATATTAGGTCACAGCCTACAGTAATCAACTATTGTTGCCCTAACTTCCTTGTTTCTGAATAGCACTCCTAGTGTCCAAACTATATAATCTTTTGTTTTTACATAACTGGCATATACAAATTGTGGGTTCTAGTAAGTCTCAGTAATGGCCGTACACCCTAAATATAGAGTGTCAGCATGAAACCTGCACTAAGCTGCAACTAGGATATTGTTTTCATGAAATAACTAAAGAGATGTTCACTAGAAATTGGTCAGTTACCAATAAAAAGACATTGTATTTGTTAATTAATGATAAAAATTATCCGTAGGTAGTATCGTGACAAGTTTGAATATCAAGAGAGAAAGCTAGATTTTGAATTTGTCATCATGTTAAAACTGTAATTGGTGTAACTGGAGTATCATTTCTCAATCAGACAACCACAATATATTCACTGAAAATTGTTCAAATACCTAGAATTAGACATTGTACATACATTTTGTACATAGTATTACTTAGGGATGTGTTATTCATAAGCACAGAAATAGGAGGAAACCATGGTTGCTGTTGAGGGTGCTGTTTTTCTACAGACCCAAAAATCAATTTGACTTGATTGATAGTGTATACAGCTACAAAAATATGAGTATCCACATGAGATGCAATACTGTTCAGGGTTTAAAATATTGAGAGTAAGTTATTGTAGCTAACAAAACATTTTTTTTAATGTCCCAGTTGCAGCCAGTGCAGCTTTAAAAGGTTCAATCATAGACCCTACGGTCTATGGTTCAATGTAGAATAGATTAGATATAGAAACATGTATGCATCAATGTATGTAACGAAAATGGAAGAAAGTATTTAAGTCAGTAAATCTGAAGGCATATCCTCGTATATTTTTATCCTCAAAGGCATATGATACAATGGTTGGTGAGAGAGGTGCCCAACTATCTGGCGGACAAAAACAACGTATCGCCATTGCTAGAGCCCTGGTACGCAATCCTAAGATACTGTTACTAGACGAAGCAACATCAGCGTTGGACACTGAGAGTGAGAAAGTTGTGCAGGTCGCATTGGACAGGGTAAGCATTGGATACTACAATGGCAGACCAACTGGTGGCTAGCTAACATAGACACAATGTTAATCAATACACACTTGATGTAAAATTATACCGACAGTAGTGATATCGATGTCTCGATCCGCCAGCACATTTTCCTAAAGTGATATAACACATTCAAATTAAGTTACACTATCTTGATTTCAGGGGGACTTTGAATCCACATACTCAAGACAACGTTATAACCCATTTCTTGTAGTTTATACACTGTCAAAAATATGCAAAAAACATAGAATAATATTGTATCATTCGTACTTATTTTCAACCAATCAAGATCAACCAGGTGCACAACCTATTTAAAATTAAGCCTCTAAATTTATCACTTGTAATTTTGTTTTTGAACAACAGGCACTCCAAGGACGTACTACGATTGTTATCGCTCATCGTTTGTCAACAATTCAGAATGCAGATCTGATTATCGCCGTGGATGGTGGGGAAGTCAAGGAACAAGGAACACATGCAGAACTGATGCAGCGTGATGGCACTTATAAACAATTAGTAATGCTGCAAATGGTTGCAGCAGCAGAAGATGATGATGATGAACTAGGTAAGAGAATCAAAAATGGTAATTAGCATAGAAGTGCACCCCCTGTGTTGCTCAACTTGACATTATTTTGATCAATCCGATTGGACATTAGAAAATCCAAGATGGCCACCATTTCCCACAATGGTTGCCATAATATAGCATGGATTTTCATACAAGGTTTAAAGTGGCCATATGGATGAAGTTTGGGTATTTATTTTTAATTTTTTATTTATAAAACAATTTTATCATGGCTTCCTACTTAAAGTTAAAGAACCAATGTGAAGCAACAAAATCTTTGTTAAAATGTAACTCAATAAATTGCAAAAGACTGATAAATATGTAAAATCTTTGTTATTGTACGTACAATAACAAACTTGTTATACATTTTTTAGCTTTTTTCAACGTATTGAGTTACAAACACAAGCTCTGTAAATGTTGTTTCATATTGATTTTTCAAATAGGGAGCCATGATAAAAATGTTTTATAAATTAAAAATCCAAAATGTACATGTACCCCAAGCCTCATCCATTCATGCATATGGCCTCTTTGATGTCTACAGCAGACATGCCATGTGTGAATGCAGTACTGTACTGCAATGCAAATACCAATAATAATGCGCTGAAAATAATAATTGATAGATATTTAACAATCTTTGGAAGATAATGTAATATAAAGCTAATTTGATATTTCTTGATGGTTTCTTATTTCCTAGCTGCCACAGTACCAATTACTCTAACAGAAGATGAGATGAAGGAGTTAAAAAGACAAGCTTCACTACAGAGACAAAAATCTGTAAGACGTCAATCATCTACCAAGAGACAACAGTCAGTGAAAAGTGAGGAAAAACCCGAGGAGGTATGTATTCAATTAATGTTGTATCATGATGATAATAATGATGATGAATCAGATCTAACAATGATTAATATCTTTACTGCTGAAATTGTTTAAACCAATTTCATACCATAACACTTACAAATTCATTGAAATAGAATTATGAAAGATCTATAGAACCTCCAGCTCTAATTGACTGGCACTAGATGGTGGCATAGTAGCATATAGACGAAATTATGCTGTAATTAAATTGGTCAAAAGATATGGTTGTTTATTTATTGCATAATATAAAGACATGCCTCGATAACAAGCATGGTAATATTAGCATTACCTATATATGACAACTGTGCACATACATACCTGCATACATACATACATGTGTATATATATACAAACATACATACATACATACATACATACATACATATATACATACATACATACATACATACATACATGTATACACACACATACACATGCGTGCATGTGTGCGTGCGTGCATGCATGCATGCATGCCTGCATACATACACGTATGTACGTATGTATAGAACTTACAATTCATTTTAGCATTATAAGCTCTGTATGCAGCCCTTCTGATGTAGTTCATCTGTAAACTAGTTGCCTGTTATGGAAAGCCCACTGAGTGGCATACTGTATATGTAGCATCACAGCTGAATATTTTAGGCTCGCTGTTGATAGTTTTAGTCATCCATGTCTACTTGCTTTGCACTGGTAACATTGTTCATATGTACAGATTAATTATATTTGAAGTGATCACATAACTAAACTCATAATCAAAGCTCTTGAAGCAGTATACTTTTACATTTCACATGAATGCTATAAATGGTTGTGGTACACAGTGGACTTGGAATTACAACCCGTAAATGCTACTAACAGTTAGCTAATTAAATTGTATCCATGTAATTGCTCTGCCAAATCTGCAAGTAACATACCTCAAACTTTGATATTTTTTATTGTAAGGCTGTTGACTTGAGTGAAGAGGTAAGTGATATACCAAACAAGTAATGTCTCAGTATCTATGTAACAGCACTTGTACTTCTATTAACTGCACTAATTATTCTTGTGGTTTTTTCCTCCCTATTAGTTTGTATCCACTCTCTATAATTCATAGCTTTGGGTTATCTTTTGTGCATGTGTCGTTATTTTACAAATCGAGTATGGTCTGGTTATTGGATATAGATAGTATGAACAATAAATGGGGTATTTTTTATTTCTGGTCACATGACCATCTAGTCATTAAAAATATGCCTTTTTTGGTTCAATCTTAAGCTGATACACATGCACAAATGATGATCAAAATCATGATGTAATCTATCTTAAGAGTACTAATTAACCTTTTAATTAACCTGTGTTAATTACCTTATCACTAGTGATATAATTAGAAGTTAGAATATCTTAATTAAACCTTTGAAATTTATAATCTTGGTGAAAGCTTATACTGACTGAGTCCCCTTCACACTATCAGTAAAACACTAATAGAGAAGTGAATAACATTATTTTGTAGTTTCTTTTTCTGTTGGAAGACCATGACAGTTGTTTCACCCATAACTTACAGAGAGACTCAATGTGTATACCTCAGTAACCTCCATCCCTACCCCCTCCAGCCTCCTTAAGATTTCAACACTAGTTCATGTAGCAAAGGGGAGGGGACATTGAACAATAGTTGCACTCATGTTCTGGTCAATACTTTAAAAGATTAATTATAGCATAGACCCTCCGCACATCAATTGTTTTCATATCCTAAGCAGTGATTGGCTAAGACTGTGTCACATGATATAT
The DNA here is from genome assembly GCF_964340395.1 of Glandiceps talaboti. Lineage (NCBI taxonomy): Eukaryota > Metazoa > Hemichordata > Enteropneusta > Spengelidae > Glandiceps > Glandiceps talaboti. The sequence goes on along the minus strand of NC_135569.1, from coordinate 14,958,927 downwards.
AAACTAGTGTCCCATAGTGACCTCAAATTGCATACAGAGGGAGATATTTGTTTTCTATTTTCCTTAGTGCATTATTACTGTAGTATAAGACTAAGTCCTATTTGTTATTCCTTCACTCTGGAAAGAATACATGGCTGGGAATATGATGTGTTATAAAACACTTATTGCCTTATTCGGGCAAAAGTAGACATCCCTCGTGCTGTTATTTAGCAACTATTTTCCTCAGCATTCAGCCTCTGGAAAAGAGTTGCTGCATAACAGCCCTTGAGATAATTGTAAGTGTCTACTAATGCACTCATAGCCAGGCGATATGTTTATAGTATTGAATTGTCTTTTGAAGCTATAGTTGAAACAACTCAGTCAAGATCTGCCAACATCAAAAGTTTAGGAAGATTTTCATCACTTGAAATCAAGGTTTTCAGATAAATTAAAAGTTAAAATATCATCATTACGTCTTTACACAGCAAAGAATTTATGTATCGTTTATAACTGTAAAGAAATAAGTTTATAATCTCTTAAATTAATTTCACTTATACATTGTGTGTTTAGTAAATGGAATCCATTTTGAAGTAAATATAGTTTGATTCATGGGTTAAAGTTCTGGATGTAAGTTATGCAAAGATACTAAAGAATATATAGATTATATATTTTTAGAATAATATGAAATATTTTTTGGGGAAAACAGTTTTCTACTAAGCCTAGAGTCAAGTTATGTCTCCACACAGCCTAGCATTTTGCTAGACAATTGTGTATTGAAACTATAAGCTAGGATTATAATTCCAGAAGCAACAGTTCTAGTCTCGCTGCCAGACTTTGTGACTATCGTCCCTCAGAGTAAATTTTGTAAGGTGCTGAGCATGTGCAGCAGCAAAGCTACTCAGCCACTGCACATGCTCAAATTTTACTGAGGGACTATGGTCATGAAGTCTGGCAGCAAGACTACAACAGTTCAGTCGCCGCTTAGATATGTCCAAGTTCATGACATCCCATTGTGATTGGCTTTATGATTAAGATTGAATTATGGTAATTATGTTCAATTACAATGCTCTACTTTCATTGATTCTAATCAGGAAGATTCAAAGAGCCAGTAATTGAACACACCCGATTTTTAGCCAATGCTTTATAAAGTTTAGCAAAATTCTAGATGTGTGGAATAATTGACAATAGCCAAAATGCTCAATTGACTTTACTCTAGACTAAGTTATCTGTTAAAACTTTAGTAAAAGTTTGTCTTGAACAAAAGAATGATCCTATTCAAGCCATAAGATGTAGTTAATCCGAGAGCATGGAACTCAAACATTAGTCTTTGAAGTGACCATGGATGAGGATGTGGTATTTGTTTTGGATGTTTATTTTATTTTTTTTTAAATTTATATAAAACAGTTGTATCATGGCTTTCTACTTGTCTATTTTTCAGTGAACAATCAATGTGAAACAACATATACCAAGTCATTGTTTGTAACTCAATAAAGTGCAAAAGATTAATAAATGTGTAAACTGTTTGTTATTGTACATACAATAACAAAACTTTTACACATTTGTTTCAGCTTTTTACAAGTTATCAAGTTACAAACACAGACTTAGTATTGTTTCCCAATGATTTTGCAAGTAGTAAGCAATGATACAATTGTTTGATAAATTTAGATTCTAAAATAAACACCATATCCTCATCCATATGGCCACTTTAAGCTTTCCTCATACATTAACATACATATGTTCAAAGCACAAAATTAGAATCTGCAAATGTTGAAGCATATAGTGTTTATGGATCTTCCAGGGGGGAGAGCTCAATCTTCCAGGGGAGCACTCATTATTATTGTGGTATGATAAATTTGTCTTTTCAGGAAGATGTTACACCCCCAAAATATTTCCGTATTTTAAAACTAAATGGACCTGAATGGCCGTACATTGCAATTGGTATATTTTGGGCTTGCATAGCTGGACTTGTCTTTCCTACCTGGGCTCTTTTATTCAGCAATATTGTTAAGGTGAGTCATTTAAATAGTGCCACTTATGATGTAAGGAAATATTATGAGTCCCTCTGTTGTTTGCATTACCCAGAATTCCCTGCCCAGTGTATAGTTCATAGCAGCTCTGAATAGTTGTATATCTCTATTGGTTAGAGAAATCACACAATGCAGAGATGGTGAAAATGTCTTTTTCTGACTTGCTATAAATGACATAACAATAACAGCATCCCCTTAACGAGAAATGAATGAAATTCTGTTCTTTGTAGATTTTCACATACCCTCCAGAAAAGATGAAACAGGAAGCTGTGTTTTGGTCTCTGATGTTCTTGGCTCTTGGTGGTGTTGTGGGCGTGGCAAACCTTTTCTTTAGTTGGATGTTTGGTGTGTCTGGAGAAAGGTTGACAATGAGAATGAGATCACAGGCTTTTTCATCGATGTTACGACAGGTAATAATAATAACAAGTATATTAAAATGGCACAACCTGTCAGTTTATAGGCTTTTTACTCTAGTGAAAACGATAACAAAAAACTCCATTTAAGCTATTCTAGAATCCAGTGTAGTGTTAATGTTGATGCATGCTTTCTTTAGACTGTCGACAGTCGTTCATGTCTTTTTTGCTATGTTTTATCAAAATCAAAGTCTTCGCCTTGCACCGTAGCACTGAATACTAATGCGTATTGATAGGCACTCGCTGATCAGTACTCGGTTATAGTATTACTCTGGATCAGAGCGAGGCAACAACTTTAGTTTTAGATAAAATGTAGCAAAAAGGCACGAATGACTGTCGACAGTCTAGCTTTCTATGACATTATAATTTGTGTTCTGGCATTGTTCAGACTGGTGATTGCATAGTAGAGAGTTTCTGTACATTTTTTGATATGTATTATAAGTTATATCATTGGATCATAGGCCTGGAGATGGGAATGGGGGGGGGGGGGGGTTATAAACGAATGATTTAATTGGTAAAAATCATGTCAAAACAAGTTATAAAGTGACAAATACCAAACATTTTCATGAACTGGACTCGCTATAGAGTCTATCATATTTTTATTTCAATGCACCAACTATGGTATTTTTTTCAGGATATTGGCTGGCATGATGACCCAAAACATAACACAGGTGCTTTAACAACCAGGTTGGCCACAGATGCTTCTAACGTCAAAAATGTAAGTGTATATATTGTAACACTAGTACACTGAATACTATGGAAAGCAAGCTATTGGCAAATTTAGAGATAGACAAACCTAATATAATTGTTGTTACATATGGTAGATTACATGTTTAGGTGAGAGTGGTGTCTTTGTGGTGTGGATATAATTGTTGCATAATCGATTTTAGTGTAAACACTTGAAGTCCCTTAAAAGTGTAGCCTAGTTCCTATAATGTGCTGACACATTTTGGCTGCACTGCATCCTCTCCACAGATGCTTGCTTTCAATATTTTACTTCAGTGAAGCATCAGCCAGAAAATGGGTGCAATTTCGTACTGGGTTTTAAATCTAACCACTGTGTCAGTTTACATTCAGCATGATCGGTCTTCAACAAGGAGGTCAGATCAAGCTGTGTGGCTTAAACGATATAAATGATCGATTCATGAATCTTCATTGATAAACAGGATCAGACAATGACAAAGGGATAATGCTATATTTCTCGAACGTATCTAAGCGAGGACATTGTTTTATGTGAATGACTTAGCAATGACCCAGTGCTGCCTCATGACAATCAGTAGACGTATATGTTTTTTGATGAGCAATAAGTGCTCATCACTCCCATCTGCTTATTACATTAGGTTAAAGTCATGGATATTTATTTCTTCATTTAGCTAATAGCTAAATAATAATATTATACATGTATGTCTGCTCACTCCCATAAGACAATGCTGGACCAAAGCTGCTATGAATGTGAAACAAGTTTTAATAGGTGTGTCTTGGTAATCATATGAAATTCATGATGCAATGGTCGACCCTCCAGAACCCAAAGTTCATGAAATGCCTTTTAATTCTTGGAGAGGGCAGTCCCCTATTAATATATTGTATGTATTTTACTATTCAGGCAACTGGTGTACGTATTGGTATGATATTACAGTCCATGTTCAGTATGATAGCTGCATTGGTCATTGCATTTGTTTATGGATGGAAGTTGGCTCTTGGCATCTTACTATGTGTACCGCTAGTCGCTCTCACAGGATTCATGAATGTGAAGGCTGTCCATGGACAACAAATTAAAGATAAAGACCTTATTGAAAATGCTGGAAAGGTATCAATTAGTTTTTTGACATTGTATCACACATGATTTAGAAGTGACTTTGATTATTAATTATAGGATGTACATTAATTAGGGGGCTGGCCATGAACGTACCAGAAAGACAAAAATTTACCCACTAGAAACGATGTTTAGAATGGACCAGCCATAACAGAGTATGTACCAATCATCCTCTTTGAAAGAATCATCATTTCCCAATGTTTCATACCAAATTTTGGTTGTATTCTCAATCAACCTTTAAATTTACTTTAACTTTTTAACTTAATTTTTACTTTGTTTCCATAGCAATGGTGTGATATGTTTTTTTTTAGTAACTGTCATGTGACATTTTTCCCCAGTACTCTAACCCCCCCCCCCCCCCCCCCCGTACTCTTCATGGGGAGGGGTTGACATATATGCTAAACTGGAATATGACATCATTTGAATGACAAGTCAGATTTCAGTGCTGTATAGATATGGTATCATATATCATTGTAAATTACTTTATGTCATTTATATAAAAGTGATGTATCCAATTTGTCTATAACTGATTTGTCTAGGAAGCACACAAGGCCAAGTTTAATCTTCACACTCAGTTAGTTAAAATCAATCGAACACAGCCAAGTTGATATTTTGAGCATTTCGCAAATGATTTTCCCACTTCAAATAAATTGCTGAGCTCCTCATATATACTTTAAGCAATAATTATGTAACAGACAACAACAATTGGCTGCCATTCATAAAGAATCATTATCCAGGAGAAAATATACAGCTGCCACTTTGCCAGAGCCTCATGTGACTGCATTATTTATTTTCTACTGGATGACCATCATTAATGTATAACCACAGGCATTTACAGCACTATGCATTTAAGTTTTACCTGCTGAGAGTTTGCATTATAACTGAGGTTTTAACAGCTGAGGTTGTAAATAACTAATTAATATATTGTTTATTTTGTTTGTTTGTTTGTTAGACTGCATCAGAGGCCATTGAAAACATGAGGACTGTTGCATCACTAACAAGGGAACCAACATTTTATCAAACATACTCAAGACACTTGAGAAAACCTTATATGTAAGATTATTTTTCTATACTAAAGTGCAATTATATTACACGCAATGTACATTGGGTAGCTTTTTTGAACTATCTATGTAATATTTATTTTTTGCTTAAAAATCATTCTGGTAGTGTTATACCAGCAGGAGTATTTCTTTCTTATTGAATGAAAATGGCATATCAGTTTGACAAATATGTAAGTGAAAAATTAAGACTTGGCTGCAAAAGTTTCAAGAACAACATAATTGAGATTATATGTACATGAAGAGTGCAATGGAGACGATGTTTTTTTTTTTTTTTTTTTTTTTTTTTTTTTTTTTTTTTTTTTGGGGGGGGGGGGGCTGTTCTACATGTAGAAATTTTAACTCATACTGATTCTGTTTTTACAGTCGCTCTTTATGGAATGCTCAACTGTATGGACTAACATATGGCTTCTCACAAGGTATAATGTTTGTATTGTATGGGGCAGCTTTCCGTTTCGGTGCGTACCTCGTCAGTACCGGTGATATGGAAATGGAAAATGTTTACAAGTAAGTAATATTAATGATGTCAGTGATTCCAACAATTTTTGTAAAGAAAAAAAAATGTCAGGAATTGCTCCAGGTGTTTTATTCTTTTCTTTTAAAGATATATAATAATAATATTTATTTAATTGCCAAATGTTGAAAAGGAAACGAAATTTACATATCAAGTGAGGAAAATAAATTAGTTAAGTAAACACATCGACAATGAAAAAAAAAAAAATTTAAAAAAACAAAACTTTAAACTACTGGACCACAAAATTAATTTGTTCAAACTAGTCGGATTTGTGGCCCAACAAAAACATATACAGTAATATATACATATAACTTAAAAAACAAAAGCAAAAAAACATACATACATAGTAGAAAGACGTTACATTACACAAATTGGAAGCTACAGAATCTCATTTACATTTTGGACTATATAGCATGGCTATTATTGCGCACACTCTGTCTCATCACATGGAATTGTTAAGGTCAATTTCTCTGTCAGTCTACAGTCTATCCCAAGCGGAGTTGTCCAAAGAAAAACTAACTGTCAGAGATGCCACCCTACTGTGTCTGCAAAAGACATCCTTGTCTATTTCTAGCTTGTATCAACATGTTTGTGTCTATCTTAGCTTGCCTTTATTTCATTTGTCACTGTTGTATTTACAGGGTATTCTTTGCCATTTCTTTTGCTGGTATGGCAATTGGTCAGTCTGCCTCATTTCTGCCGGATTACTCCAAGGCTAAACATTCTGCTGGTTTGATGTTTAAGTTATTTGACACTGTACCACCAATTGATAACTACTCAACAGTGGGCTTACAACCAGTGAGTATATTTACCAATTTTGTTTTTGAAAAAGTGAAAATATCTTCTCAGCTCGCAGAGACAAAACAGTTTTGGAAGCTTAGCGCAGATTTCTTGTCCATCAGTCTCAAAGTAATTTGCCTATGGGGAATATACAGGGAAAAAATTAGCCCCTCTCCAAAATGGTGATTTTTTTTTGCAAGATACTAACACATTTGGACTGTCTTACTTATGGAAATCATAATTATAAAATCAGCTTTAGATGCATTCATAATCACTTTTCATGCACTCAACATGTACTAAATATATTACAGCTCCAATATGCATATGGTGCATTGGTGTGCATTTAATGCTCGACAATTGAATATGTCACTGTCTTAAGCAAGGAAAATAACTAACTTTTTAGAAAATGTATTTTACTACAAATGTTGAAAATGAATAATTGTCTTTGAATTCATGCAGTAATTAACAAATTTTAACTTTTGACTAGTCACTACAGGTAGCGTTTGAAATGTCTATTGCCAAATAGGTGAATAAAAATGGCAACTACCCCCGGTACATGTCTCCCAACTGGTCAGGTGTGCTTTTATATACCAAAAAAGGCAGCTCTAATGAAACAGCGCCCTCAGTGGCAACTCCAAACATTATTTCCCTGTCTGAAACTTGGCACAGTTGTCACAATTATGTATGTATGTATGTACGTATGCATTTATTGTAAAATTCTGTTTCGGGTAACAAGAATTCTGTTTGTTACCAACAGGATTACATCAATGGAGAAGTATCCTACAGAGATGTATTCTTTAATTATCTAACAAGGCCTGATGTAAAAGTATTGAAAGGTGTTAGTTTGGTAGTCAAACCTGGACAGACAATTGCACTAGTTGGAGCTAGTGGTTGTGGAAAAAGTACCATCGTGTCAATGATCGAGAGATTCTATGATCCTTATGATGGACAAATAGTAAGTGTATATTTACATGTTGTCATCTATTCCATCTGGGATTTAATATAAGTCAGCATGATCTAGGTTGTGGTGTAAAAGTAGACAAGTTTACATCTATGCAAAAACAAATGAACCACAGTTATACATGTCCAAATCATTACTGTTGATTGTGATGGCACCTCGTGGTATTAATGATCACTGATGGCAGAGAAATGGTTACATTTAAAGTGATATACTGTAATAATGATATTCACACTGAGCGGCCATGAAGTCTTGCTTAATTAATGGTTTGTGGGTCCAATTACATCTGATATATCAGAATCCATTGACAACTATGGGGTGCCAGCTACATGTGTATAATTTACAGTTAGAAAAGTGAGGTTTCTTTTTATGTGTACAATGTATGTGTAGACATAAAAGTTGTCTACTTCTACATCACAATCACTATTGAATATATTTGATACCCTAAGTGGGAACAAGCAATCAAATTATTTATGCATGGTGATGTTTCCTGAATATATTGGGGAAGCAAGGTGTACAAGTACATCCTGTTCATACAATAGCAGACTTTTTACACATTTGTAGCTTTTTCCCATTTATTGAGTTACAAATATAGACTTGGTATATATATTTTTGTAATGTAAATGTAGAGATTTTTATCAATTTAAAATATGAAATAAATATGCATTTCTCATTCTTGATCGTCACTTTAAGTTGAGTATTCTTCATTGCTGTTCACCTGATTGCAGTCAGTTAAAAAGGAAAAGTGTCAGGACAAAGAGATGATGTCATCCCAAGAGATTTTCCCAAAAACCCTTTCAAGAAATGCCCCCAAAATGGCTGACAATTGGCTTCTCTGTATTAAAAGATTTTAATCTCCCGAAATCATATTAGTTGATAGCTGTAGTAATCAATATAAGTATACTGAATTCAGAAATATGTCTGACTGGACTTTTCCTGTAACATAATGCATTGAAAACACTTTGTTGCTGTTCAACTAATTGCAATTCTTTTAAATGTATTTTTCTCAGATGTTGGATGACAAAGACATACGTAGTCTTAATCTGCACTGGTTAAGAGCTCAGATGGGTATTGTGAGTCAGGAACCCATTCTGTTTAATTGTACCATAGCAGAGAACATTTCCTATGGTTTGGAGGATGTAGTAACTCAACACCAGATAGAGGATGCAGCAAGAAGTGCTAATATACATGATTTCATTATCAACCTACCAAAGGTATGATCAATAGTATGATTTTTGATTAACAATTATGAACCCCCCCCCCCCCCCTTAACAGAAGGTTACAATATATGAAAGTGCCCATGTGTAGAATTTGATGTTATTATTTACCAATATTTACTTCTTCATTTAACCAAGGAAAATACAAGTTTACGCTTGTGACAAAACAATACTATGGTGAGTATTTTTCAGCCCAAAAAGCAAAAATGTTGGAGAATATAAGGTAATGATACTTGCATAAGCTAATAATTTCAGAGAAAATAAGGACATGATGGAGATTGTGAATTTTTGACTCATGCTTCATGCAAAGCAAAGCAGATATAGATGCACGTTTATTATGGCATAGAATGACCAGTCTGTAGGTATAAAACTACCAACATTGAACTTTGGTTGCACATGGTTTTAAGACATCTATCATTTGAATGCAAACAATGTAGTATTGAAATTAATAGCTCTTTAGCTTAATAGTTTTTTTCCATTCAGCCAAAAAATATATTACTTGCTGTCACTATTTTCTTTTTCAATTTATCAACTGAATTTGTATTCGTCATCAATACATATGAGTACATTTGAAATGTTTATCTTTTAGGGTTACGAGACTCTTGTGGGAGAGAAAGGAACACAGTTGTCAGGAGGTCAGAAACAACGTGTAGCCATTGCAAGAGCATTGATCAGAAATCCAACTGTACTATTACTAGACGAAGCCACGTCTGCACTGGATACTGAAAGTGAACAGGTACAACAGCAATTTGAAAATGAGATTTTAAGATTATATATGTATGAGTGTACATGAAAATAAATGTACAAACACACACATACACACACATGTATACATACATACATACATGCATGCATGCATACATACATACATACATACATACATACATACATGCATGCATGCATACATACATACATACATACATACATACATACACACATACACACATACATACATACATACATACATACACACATACATACATACATGCATGCATGCATACATACATACATACATACATACATACACACATACATACATACATACATACATACATGCATACATACATACATACATACATACATACATGCATGCATACATACATACACACATACATACATACATACATACATACACATACATACATACATACATACATACATACATACACACATACATACATACATACATACATATATACATACATACAACTGTGAAATACATTTTTATTATGAACTAGTAAGTAGAAGGTAAAATACATTTTATCAGCTCATAAAGATGGTCAGCATATGGGTATCTGCAATACATTGTATATACAAAATGTACATATGTACATACATCCACATAAATGTACATAATACATGTACATACATACATACATACATACATACATACATACATACATACATACATATGATTGCACTCACACATGTGTACACATTTGATACAAAAGGATATCTTACTATTGAAAGTCAGTTGTATGTATAATAATGGCATTGTGATCATTATTTTGAAGAATTCTTGGTCTGATTAATGTGATATGTATGTGTCTTTATACTCCTATAATATTTCACTTGTCTGTGTGTTGGTAATTAATTACTCTTTCCTTTCGGTATTATTAGGTCGTTCAAAGAGCCTTAGACAATGCAATGGAGGGTAGGTCCTGTATTGTTATTGCTCATCGGTTATCCACTGTACAGAACGCTGACCAAATTCTTGTGATTGAAGATGGCCGTGTAGTGGAACAGGGCACACATCAACAACTGTTAGCTATGAAAGGGGCATACAGCACACTTGTTAGTGGACAGAGATTAGCATAATGCCATGGAAACTAAGTAGCAATCCTTGTGGTGGAATCTGAACAAGATTAGATGAAAAACATATCAAAACAAACATAATTATAAAATTACATAATATATGCAAAAAATAAACATTTACATCCCATTAGGTAATAGCTTTAACTTGATAAACAGAATTTCGAAATTATAGTTTCAAACATTCAGTAGAATGAACATAAAACTGACTCACTGTTGAAACAAAATAATATTTAAGGAAATGGATGAATAATTGTGATAATTTGATAGTAAAAATCTATTTACCTGTTGTCATATTTTATCAATCAAAACTTGTATCAGCATACAATATTAATGTTGGTTGGACCAAGAATGACTGAGTAAATGTACAGGCATTTGGGCACAGAATAGGACATTGAATTCTGCAATAAATACATTTAACTTTCAACAGCACTGATAGACTCATTGTGATATCAAGTGAATGAATTAAAAAAATTACTTGTCGTTCGGTATTTAAATTTATCTTTTGAAAAGGACTTATTAATTAACAATTGGATTTTGGTGGAATTTGAGTTCTTTTTAAATTTGTACAAGTTGAGGTCCTTCTTTGTCAGTTATGCATTGTTTTGTATCCCATTTGATAAGCACTAGTATGTTACATAAGATGTGCCAAATCACATTTTAACACATAGCTGACATGGGTTTGTGAGTTTTATCTCAACATTACCTATCAATACCATCTTTTTTTTAAAAGTTGAATTAATGTATGCTTAAAACTTCAAAAAGAATTTACATTTTTATACAATATTTGGAAATAACATTTTATCAAGATGTATAATTTTTATGAGAATTCAACGGAAGACAGAGTGTAATTTGACAAAATTTTGTGTGCTTTTGTGCCAATTTATAATTTTATTACAAGTCTACATTTCTTGGTTCAAAACAGGAAATGTTTGGGGGGGTGGGGGTTATTGCAACCATTGTGCAAGAAATGTTATAAAGAGTTGAACTTGTAATATTTCAGTATATATACTTGCTTTCTTATAAGGGTTACTTAGTTACAGTTGTACAAGATGAGTTTACAATTATTGATATTTTGTATTAAATCTTAGTATAATGTTAATATCAATGCAGGCCTTTGTTGGCAATAATAGATGTCTCCAAGTGTTGTTAGCCAAGTTGATGACATAATATGGAAAAGTTATATCATAGATGTATGGTTTGTCTGATGTGTTCTCTTAAAACCAAGCTATATCAAAGTATTCCGCAGTACATTTACTATAGGTATCTTAAAATGAGTATTTATTTCAGATTTTAGTGAATAAAACAACTATACTTGAAAAAAAAAGTGAAATGATCTATACCAAGTCCAAGATTGGAATTAATTGCAAACAAATTTTAAATGCGTAAAATGTTTGTAATGTTATATACAATAGCAATGTCTTTACACAATACCGTGGAATTTTGTAATTTCTTAATTGCAAACACGGACTTGGTCAATGCTGATCGTATTGGGTTTTTTTTAAAGTAGGAAAAAATGGTAAGATTGTTTATTAATTGAACATCCAAAATAAATACGCATTTGTCATCCATGTGGTCACTTCAAAGGTAATAAGTAACAAACATTACCTCAAACGAAACAACATAAACTCTGCAGATCATGTCCTTTACAATGCAACTGTATTAGTGATTATCATTACTATATATTTAAACTTTGGTGTATGTTGGTATGTTTGTTTTGATGATTCAATCATAGTGTAGCATCTATTTTGCCTCTTGAAAGTTAATGTAGATTACATTAGATATATACGTTATTGTCCATAAAACAGTAAAACAGTATTTACAATAAATTAGAATTGAATGCATTATATGTGTGTAATTTTTAGCATACTTTCAGACTGTGCACTTGTGTGTGTGTGTTTGCATACATAGACAAGTGTTAGTCATATATTATATAAAAAAATGGCATAAGATAATCTGCACCTCCCCTCCCAAATAAAAATGGCCACTTTGGTGCTATTCCCAAATATAAAGGAACATATAAGTAACCTAAGGGGCCTTTGTCACCAACAAGTCACTAGATGAATAGTGACAACCCCCACTAGGTCACGAGTAAGTTTTCCGGTTGAATGAAGGAAAATGTTGGAGAATAACATAATTATACCAGCACCAGTAATATCAAATCTGGGAAAGTAATGGTAATCTTGAACGTTTTGAGCCATATTTCGAACACAGCAACACTAGTGACGTAGACATGCGTTGTCGTGACGTAGAACGACCAGAGTATATATTCCATGTGTTTTGTTAAATTTGGCTCATGCATGGTATAATCCCTTATGTGGCCTAAATGTGCGTTGACAAATAGTAGACAGAGAGAAAGTAACATTGGCCATAGTGTAAGGTTCATTTCATTAAGACTGTATTTTCATTTCATTTTCCCAAGAGTCCAACCCAATGGTCCAAATTCAACCCAACAGCCCAGCCTAGGTTTTAGGATATACCTCGAAGAATTGCCAGTGTATTTGATGGGTATTCTATAAAGATATAATAAAAAAAGTATATAATATAAAGGTATAATGTAAGGAGATTTAATTTTTGGTCAAAAACTTACAAGCCATCACCCCCTCCAGAAAATCATCTTGAACTCAAAGCGTACTAGGCAAATTGGTTTGCAAAAAGATGTAACTTTTAGTTTAGGTTTGTCCACCCAACACGTGACTGTCAGTGACGTCATCTCCCCTGGCATTATCCCCAGATATCATTTGCCAAATTTACATTATGGAAGTTAGGAGGTTGCTGCATATATCAGTCTGGAATATTCCTAGCCTTTATGATGTTTCCAGGGTTATCTTGAGAATGATAGGTGGGCGTACCAAAATATATCAACTGTATTATGATTCATGTCTTCTCAATTCAAGTGTCCGCATCCATGTTGTCTGGTTTGAAGTTTGTTGAGAATATAGTCGTATTGTTGAATGGCACAGTCGATGTGAATATGAGAGGGGTGGCTAATACTTTCTAGACATCGTAAAATGTGTAGCTTATACAGTACGCTATTCTTTTGACGTTGTCAGTGACAACGTCAGGTTTGACCAAATGACTGTCATGGGGAGGGGGGGGGGGTTCTAAAAGATCATATCTAGCACTGTGACAACTAAAGTATATTTCTTTTAAAATTTTAAAAGTATATATTGTACATGTATATGCCGCATAATTCACAACAAAAGTCGAACTCGCCATTGATAAGTCAATGGCGTCAATCAATAAAAATTAAGTGTTGTTCAAAAGGTACCCATGGAAAGGCATTACTACTAACTATTGCATGACCACGAATTGTGTATTTCTGCAAAAGTGCGATACAAGGGATCGGCTGTAAGTTAGAGAAATTATCTATCACACTAAAGAAAACGATAATAGTGAACATTGTCAGTATTTTGTCTTGTAAAACCTAGCGCTTCGTGCATTTTGATAGATACCTTGTTTATGTTTGGAATGACCACAAAGGGATTATTTCCATCTTCAAGTGATCTTTTGGCCAGCTTTGCAGTAAGTATACTTGCTAGACCCTGTCCACGAAACTCAGATAATGTGTGCGTATAACCAATATCACCAAATGCCCTGAGAACTGCCCACGACACTATCTCATCTTTCTCGTTGTAAATAGCAAGATTCGGTAAGCGTTGGATAGTATTGGAGTAGTTTTCTAAACTCAAGACGGGTTGTGGATAAGACCATTTGCTCTGCATGAGCCGATTATGTTCATGTTTGAGTTTTCCAAGTTTAAATCCTGCAGGCAATGGCCGTTCAGCCATTGTCATCATCCTGTCTCGATCACCAAGGGTATAGATTTGGCAGCCACTGAGAAAATCAGGTTTGAGTTGATATTCAGGTATTTCTCTGCCGTGTTGACCCATGACCTCGTTAACTACTTGCGAGTTTGTCATTGGCATGATGTCGAACTGAATACGATCACTTGTCCAATCTATAATACCAGGATCATTCAGGAGAAGCCTCAACATCTCACCATCCACACTATGAAAAAGGTATGTTCTGCCAGTAAGACTGTTTTCATAATTTCCACATGAACACAGAACAGTGGTAATCTTCTCCACGTCATCATTATCTGTGTAGATGGTCACAGTTGGCCAGGTATTGCTGTAGTTGTGTTTGATCAACTGGTAGACTGGCAGGCAGCCTGGCAGCCATTTAGTCATTGCGTGCAAGAGTGACGGGATCTCGTGACCACTGATTCGGTATGTCATGTTCTATGAAGGAAACATGTTTTAAACATTTCCAAAAAAAGAGAAATAAGTAAAATAAAAAACAAATGTATTTCTAAAGACAAAATTATATTTAAAAGAGCCAGAAATATTTATATAAACTAATATAAAAAATTGTCATATAAAATAAAATCGCAATATTTGGAAAACAAAATTTAAATTGAAAATATTTTTTGGCTATACTCGGCTTGCCATACTTTGCCAGTGACCACTGATCACTTACTCTTAACCTATATAACTGCGTTTAATGTGGTGTTTTTGTAGTACAGTTATTGTATGAATGCGGCCTCTCGTAGACAAGATTTGACATCAATCAAATTCAAGCACTTATGGTACGACCTACAATCACTATAAAAGTTTGCACTTATCGCTAGTCTTTAACTAGGTTAAAGATCAGAGTGTCAATCCCTGGTTCTCACATTCGTGTTATCTTATCAGTGGAGTCCTGTGAATTATAAGGGACCATTCTTTAGTTCTGGACAAACTTTTTTCTATAACTCTACCAAACAACTCTTTTTTCTCACTCAGATTTTAATTATAATCCGAAATTTGCCTTTAACGTTAGTTCGTTTACAGGGCGAGGCTAAGGCAATTCACGGATGATCAAAATTTGTTTGGCTAATTTTTCGGATTATGTATTTATATATTGAATACACGGGATTGTTGACACTGCTTTGCCATATTCTTGTACAGTAACCCTTTTCATGTGAATTCCGTGTAAAAATATATACATTTGTAGTGACCGTGGCAGGATTAGGGTTGTTTGTCTATGGGTCAAGAATTGCAATGAATATGGTCACAGTGCTAGATGTCGAAACACATTGCTGACATATATTGCATCTCGTCTACCCATCCACCCCGGCCCCTTTACATTTTAAGAGTGTTTCATAACTTGTGGTCACGTGAAGATATATAAATTTCTCAAAGGAAGTTGCCCTTACCTGTGAGACTGTTTTACAGCTATCCCAGACTTACGGCGAGGAGTGTCGTGATGTGCAATTCAGTTATAATTAGTTATATGCAAACAATATCTGAACTCTGTGTCGTACGGCCAAAGAAAAATACCTGACCTTCTGATCTCAATATGTCAATATGACATGAGGCTTAATGCAACAGATAACAATACGTGATTTCGACCAGATAAGTCCATTGTGACGATGTGATTTGCTTCCAATCTTGTCGTAGTAGAGGGCGTCATTAAAAAAATTCTTCGCCAGAGAGAAGAAATATAAGATCTTTTGGATCATGAAAAACATATATAATTGAGTATAACCACCATTTGAGTATTCCTAGAGCTATGTTCCAAATAGACTGCAACGTTGTGGAGTGTAGTCTGTGGGACCGCTTCTCATTCGTCATAGACCTGTCATGAGTAACGAACTTGTGTATAATACATAAATCATCAGACCACCTGACAAGTTAAGTGTATAACAACATTTAACCTCGGACTAAATCTCCTGCTATCTGAACTTTAACCACAGTCGCGTGCAAAGACACCCAATCTGGAGAGAGTGTGCTTGGTACCCACGTAGAATTCTTTTTATTACTGCGACCCAAAAAACAATTTGATACATTTAATTCATTTTAATCCATTTATATCACTGTAAAGCTCACAAAATGTCAGTTAAATCAGCTGATCACGTTTCACTTATTCTGCTTTCCAAATGTAAACCCAAGTTTCATACAGTGCTTCCATTAGGGGAGAATCATTTGATTTCTGGGGGGGGAGGGGGGTTGGAGGATTTTGAGAAAAATTTTTTTTCCAGGTGAACCAGAAAAAAATTGATCCTGCAATGGCTTGAGAAAAAAAGATTGTCATAACAAACAGAAGTGGAAAAAAGATTTGTCACAATGCACCAGAAATGAGCAAATTTGGAAACCTTATTCTCATGTATTCTTTGGCGGCGCGCCGCCATAGGTGGCACAAATGTTTTTAATACAAGTATAAATTCCTGTTTTTTCCAGCACTTATCATTAAAGCATGTACTATGTAGCTCTGCTTTAAACCCAAGTGCACACAAAGTTTTCCTTTCCTTTTCTGACCCAAGAACACATATTTCAGGATTTTTGTTGCAATATCTCAATGACACAGTCAATATCTGAAGGGGACTATGTAAATTAAGACAATATAAAAAACAAGACAGCAGTCAATAAACTAGTGTCACATTACACATGCAAGATATTTTCTTCTGGTTCCTGGTACTACTATGATGGCTTAAAGGAAAGCAATTCAAATGGGTCAGGAGTACAGCACTCCCCAGATCAGTCAGCTCCTCAGGGATGTTTTACCAGTCATCTTTTATACATACAAATTTAAGTAGCAGAAGTATGGTTGGTAGACAGACGTCTTTCATACTAACTGCTAATTCTTCTACTTGCATAGAACAAGTTATTTATAGGTACAGTTGTGAACCATTGTGACGTGGTATAGGTATGAACAACGCATTACAAACTTAATGACTAATTTAAAAAAATTGCACTGCTACTCCATCAAAAAAATGATGCAGGACTGACAGTAGAAAAAAAATGCTGTCACTCTGACTGGAATAAAACATTTGCTGCCATACCTACTTCCTCCATAACCCCCCCCCCAAAAAAAAAAAATAAAAAAATAAAAAAAAAATCAAAAAAAAATCAAATAGTTCTCCCCTTATCTTTTCTGAGCTGTATATTTTGTGTTGTATAAACTCTATGTGCCTGTGGCCTTCATTGCAAATAAACTATCTATGAGATAGGGGAACAGTTAAACAGTACACTTTACTTTCCTTTGGGAACTGTTACACGTTACTTTGATTGAGGAACAGTTATCCTTCATTTTGATTGAGGAAGAGTTACACTTTATTTTGCTTGGGGAACTGTTATACATTACTTTACTTGTGGGGAACAGTTATACATTACTTTACTTGGTGAACAGTTATACTTTACTTTGCTTGGCGAACTGTTACACTTTACTTTGATTGGAGAGCAGTTACACTTTACTTTGATTGGGAAGCAGTTACACTTTACTTTGATTGGGGAACAGTTACACTTTATTTTATAAAGGAAAAGTGATATATCCCTTAACAATATGCATATGTGTTAAATTGCAAAGTTTGGCCAATGGCAATCTTTCCCCATTATAAAGTCCATAATTGTTCCTGACGATGTTCTTTGAATGAACACTATATGTTACCCATGAATGAATGTTATCGTTGTGTCAAACAAACCAAAGTGGTTGTTAGCAGTGTATTACCACTCTATACTGGCTACCGTGGTAACTGGGGAACATTTGAGTGGATTACGTCATACGATGTGAAACATGGTCATCTCGTATGCATGCAGGTTTCTAGGCTGTTCAGACCCAATAACCTCCAACCTTTACAAGACAGCACCGTCAAGTATCAGAATCTATTCTTTATAACTTACATAGGGTTGAAATATGTTCTTAAAAGGTTAAATGGCATCATTGTAGTAAAGGTCAGTACATCTAATGGTAGTGTTATTGGCAGGGGAGATTTGGAGTTTTAGGGCAATTTTAGACTAACTTGGCAAACATTTCACATATTTAAAAGACATTGTCATCTCAATTTAGCTTAGGGTGAAAATATTTAAGAAAGATTTAATACCATTATGACAGTAAAAGGGTTGGTGCAAATAATTGTTGGTTGAACGCATGAGTGACCTCCTGGGGTGAGGGGGTCCTTGGGCTTCCCCCTGGCAGATCTGTAATTTTTTATTTCCATTAAGCTAAATTTTAGGTTATTCATAGACTTTGAGGTAATATTTCCAAGCGTTGAAAAGCTAACTTAAATGTAATTTTTAAATGAGATTCCCATGTCACAAAAAAAATGGGCCGGTAACATTGGTGTAGAGGCATTAATATTGCATGTATAGTAAAGTCACCGGTATGTTAGAGAACTTTAGGTTGTCATACCTAGTGTATATTATAATATAAACTGGAATATGATGAGATGCGGTGATTTGTAGTGTCAATAGCATGCAGTGTCCGAAATAGAAGTGTATTAATCCTTTCTGATTGAAGAGTCGAACAATTTCGATTAACTTCTTTTATAAACTATCTATGAAGGTTACGCAACGTTCAAGTTCACTTTTGCCCCAAAGTGCAATATAAGTGAAGCATTGATTGGGAAACAGCCAAGCATTTACATGACATGTTTTGTAACTAGTGTGGTAGCTAGGTAATACATGTATATGTATATGTATAGTTTGTGTTTGAACTTTTAGGCGAAGTAATATCAAAATTGGTGTAAACAAGGACAACAATAAATATTTACATGTACCACATTTCAGACAATGCTAAATACTATTTTAGAAAAGGATTTTTCTTCCATCACAATCCAAAACAGCATCCCCACCCCCTACTGCCAATTTCAAAACAGGGTGACTATTGACAGTTTGTTATTGTACATACAATAACAAACACTTTACATATGTATCACTCTTTTGTAATTTATTGAGTTACACGCAATGAGTTGGTGTTTTTTCACATTGATGTTTCTAATAGGACGCCATGATAAAATTGTCTTATGAATTAAATATCCAAATTAAATACACGTTACTTAGCCACATGCTTTCCAGTGATCGTACAGTAGGCCCCAATCAACTATTTAATCAATTACACATTCTAAATATAATTAACCAACATAGACTTCAAATTTGCACTTTTATGTACGACTTACTCAAAGGTAACTTGCCACATCATTTCACACAATATTGTTCATTTCTCACTCACTATTATAATACACGTCAGAAAATTAAGGGCAATATTTCAATCCCAAGGGTAAACACTGAAATAGGTAAACAGACAAATAGACACAGACATACAGACAGACAGGGCCAGATAGACAGACAGACAGACATATATATAGACAGACATACACACATACATACATACATACATACATACATACATACAGACAGACAGACAGACAGGCAGGCAGGCAGGCAGGCAGGCAGACAGAGAACGGTTATGTTAAGGCGTCCCACTGGGGGGACAGTGTCCCCTGTGCAATATGACACAGAGTTATACAACTAGGGCAGGGAATATCACATAGTTCAACCCACCATCATACAGCAATTGGGTCCAGACTAACATCAACTATTCCACATTCCTATTGACAGACACTTCACCAAAACACAAAAATAAGTAATATAAATAATATATTAAAAATATATAATTAAGTAAATGTGTAAATAAATTATAGTTTTATAGGAAGTATGGCAGTTACTATAGTTGTATCGGAAGTATGGCCAAAGTAATATAGTTGTATGGGAAGTAGCTATAGTTGTATGGGGAATGTGGCAGGTAGTTATCGTTGTATGGGAAGTATGGGAAGTAGCTGTAGTTGTATGGGGAATGTGGCAGGTAGTTATCTTTGTATGGGAAGTAGCTATGGTTGTATGGGGAATGTGGCAGGTAGTTATCGTTGTATGGGAAGTATGGGAAGTAGCTATACCGGTAGTTGTATGGGGAATGTGGCAGGTAGTTATCGTTGTATGGGAAGTATGGGAAGTAGCTATAGTTGTATGGGGAATGTGGCAGGTAGTTATCGTTGTATGGGAAGTATGGGAAGTAGCTATAGTTGTATGGGAAGTATGGCAAGAAGTTAGAATTGTATGGGAAGTATGGCAGGTAGTTATCTTTGTATGGGAAGTATGGCAAGTAGTTATAGTTGTATGGGGAATAGGGCAAGTTGTTATAGTTGTATGGGAAGTATGGCAAGTAGTTATAGTTGTATGGGAAGTATGGCAGGTAGTTATAATTGTAATGTATGGGAAGTAGTTATAGTTGTATGGAAGTATGGCAGGTAGTTATAGTTGTATGGGGAATAGGGCAAGTAGTTATAGTTGTATGGGAAGTATGGCAGGTAGTTATATTTGTATGTGAAATATGGCAAGTAGTTACAATTGTAATGTATGGGAAGTAGTTATAGTTGTATGGGAAGTATGGCCAGTATATGATCAAGGCCCACAACAAAATCGACCAGTTTCCTGTATTATAGTGACCAACAACAAAAAACCCGACTTTCCTTCCCAATCTTCTGAAGGCCTGTTGAAAGAAAAGAGTGGACTGTCATATATTCTATTAGTTTTCTTGGCGTTTATTCAAGACATGCGGTTTCATTTATTTCATAAGAACAGGACCACCGTCCACCATTCGACAAAAGGGGGATACGTTTTACGAAATACAGAAACCTTTGAAACACGATGACAAATAAAATATAAATTACAAAGATAATAGCGTCTTCTCTCTGAGTAATAACTTTGTATACAAAAATATACAAAAAAAAAATTGTAAGTTGATTTCTGGTCGAAAGTAATATTATAGCTTTTTCTCATGTATATGTTGGCTACTGTATAAAATAATTTGGGATTCGTTCCTTTCTAAGAAACTGGTATAAAGGAAAAAATAACAAAACGTGCAATTCATTTTCATGAACATTTTTAGACCTCTTCATTTTCATTTAAAAAAAATATATTTTCTGTCAGACCGATATTATTAAAGACACGATATCATAGTGATTGTATTTATAACTCAATTATTAATGTTTGAATATAATTATACCCTACACTGAATGTCTACTATAGTAGGATTAGTGTTAGTATTATAAAGGAATAAAAGAACAGCTCAAACTTTAGAGACATTCTTTAGTTACTTTATGGCTATAGATCTAGACAAAAGAGATTTTATTTATTTTATTTTATTTTATTTTTTTATTTTATTTTATTTTATTTTTATTTTTTTTGTTTCGTTTGTTTTGTTTTGTTTTGTTTTGTTTTGCTTTGCTTTGTTTTCTTTTGTTGTTATATTTCATTTCATTTCATTTCATGTTATTTCATTTTATTTTGTTTTATTTTTGTTTTGTTTTGTTTCGGGTTTTTTTTTTTTTTTTTTATATATTTCATTTCATTTCATTTCATTTCATTTCATTTCATGTTATTTTATTTTATTTTATTTTATTTTATTTTATTTTATTCTATTTCATTTCATTTCATTTCATTTCATTTCATTTCATTTCATTTCATTTTACCTTTTTAATTGTTTTTATCTTTGAAAAATGTTACTTTGCCCCAAAACAAACAAAATTCGGTCAGGTTACATCTTCTGTGATACTTTGATAAAATATGTGTAGATATCGTTGGGGAAAGAAAACAGACATGTATGACGGTACGTGAAGAAGTCTTTCTTATCTGTTTGTTCGTTTGTTTGAAATATTTCACTGAAAAGTTTAGGATCGGTGGCTTAAACTAGAGTTTGGTCGGATAATCAGAAACACACATTTTTCTATATTTTGCCTAATTATTGAAAGCGTGTTCCTGGTTCCTATAAGAAGGAGGAAAATTATTTTGTGTTCACCGTCTTGTTTTCAAGAACATCGACACTCTTTGATTGTCATAGTGATAACACAGTATTCGGCCATATTGTGGCCCAATATGGAACTTGCAATCCAGACTGAGCATGCTCAGATGCAAAGGACTATGGGATTATCTGTGGTTATCGTAATACCTTATCTGAAGCTACTGATAAAATTAACTTCCCACAATTGTCAAGGTAAATATGAATTGATTATTTGTGGTTACAAATAATGTATCAACATTGTTTACAATGCTAATTGATTAGTATTTATTATTACATTTCCCATGATGCAACATTCAACATGGTGGGTTTGCAAGTTCCCTATTGCATTGTAAGATAGCTCAATTTTCATATCAATTCGGTCTCTATTTCAAACTTTTATACGGTGACCCATGATTGTTTCCTGATATTAACTGAGAATGGGTATGGGCATCACAAACTCTCAACCTGGATATATGTGTTTTTTATACATTATTTCTTCAATTCCGATACGAAGCAATAGTAGTCCACATTTCCCGTCTCCTGTCTTGTAAACCCCAGCCTTTCGTGCGCTTTAATGGACACATTGTTTCTATTTGCAATGACTACATACGATATGTTACCTTCTGCGCTTCTGTTCTTTGTTAAATTTGCGGTGATCATACTGGCAAAACCTTGTCTACGGTATTCTGGAAGTGTGTATGTATGACCGATGTCACCGAACGCTTTAATGACCGCAAATGAAACTACATCTTTTTTCTCGTTATAAATGGCGAGATTTGGCAAATGTTCTATAATATTGGCAAAGTTTTGTTCTGAAGGGGGAGGGCGAGGATAGTGCCATTTGCTTAGCAGGCCTCTGCCGTATTCACGCTTAAGTCTTCCAAATATGAATCCTTCGGGCAATGGACGTTCAGCAATTTCGATCGCCCTCTCTCGGTCATTGAGGGTATAAATGTGGCAACCACTTAGATAATCCCGTGTATCTAGATACTCAGGTAGTATTTTGCTGTGCTGTCTCATGACTTCTTTTAAAATTGGATATTGTAACATTGAAACAATATGACATTCAATGACATCGCTTGTCCAGTCAACAGTGCCAGGTGCATTAAGTAGCAATCTCAAGGCTTCATTATCAACACTATAAAAAGTGTATGTGCTGCCAGTAAGACTGGTTTCATAATTTCCACATGAACACAGAACGGTGGTAATTTTATCCACGTCATCACTATCTGTGTAGATGGTCACAGCTGGCCAGGTATTGCTGTAACTGTATTTGATCAACTGGTAGACTGGAAGGCAGGCTGGCAGCCATTTTGTCAATGTCTTCAAAAGTGATGGGATTTGGTGACTATTGATTCTATGCACCATGTTCTCTGTGAACAAAATAAACAACAAAGAATATTATATCGCATCAAAGTCATCCATAACGTGAAGAAAATACAACCTAATTAGATATCCACCTTACTGGACCTTTACACTATGTGCGGCCCACCTGACCATAATATCTTCTAGTACGAGACGAAGGACCACTTTTGACTGTCAACAGCCCCCTTGGGAGATATCACCATGGATGCATGAAGACAAAGGTGGAACATTTATTTATACTCACCACATTTACGCGACTTTATGACAAGCTTAAAACACAACTGGAAAGATATGATAAAACACGACTTTTCGTACACTGATATACTCCAGCACCCTGATTACAGGCCTAGGGAGCTCATGCTCAGTTAGTTTTGTTTACAAATACAAACAAACAAGTAAACAAACAAACACACAAACAAACAAACAAACAAAACACAAAAAATAAACCGATAAATGAGTAGGTAAATAAATGAAAAAAACAACAACAAACCAACAAACAAACAAACAAATTCTACCCCCAAATAGTTACCATTGGGGGCATCTCCATTGGTGACTATTTGGGGGATATATTTTTGTTTGTTTGTTTGTTTGTTTGTTTGTTTGTTTGTTGGTTGGTTTTGTTGTTATTTATTTATTCATTTATTTATCTATCTACTCATTTTATCGGTTTATTTATTTGTGTTTGTTTGTTTGTGTGTTTGTTTACTTGTTTATTTACATGTGCGTGTTTTATTTGTTTGCTTACTTGTTTGTTTGTATTTTTGTAAACAAAACTAACTGAGCCTGAGCTAGTTCCCTGTGCCCCAACATCACATTAGATACACTACATATAGTATTGGGCCAACGGCTTGTTGTTCTTCTAAGCATAACATTGAAATAAAGTTAGTCTGGATGACCAGACTTGTTTGAGTCATAGCATGGAAGTATACCTCCATGGTCGTAGCCATACTGTTTAGGAACTAGACTAAAATAAATTGAACTAATGTTAGTTTTGCTATTCGGATCACAGAGTATAGGTCTAACGGAACATGAAAATAATTCAAGTAGTTGTGAGAGCTTTGAGTGGCACCTATATTTGTTTACTTTGCATACCTTTCATTTTGTAATCAAATACAGTTACATTGCAATGGCGATCAACGATATACAAGGCCATTACATAAATGTAGACACAACTTCCATTTCCGACCCTAGTCCATTTAAAAATCTAATCAAAGTCTTGCTATTGCAGCAAAAGTCAGTTCGTCTTATTGAAACTGATATGTACAGTTTGGAGTCATCAGCATATAAAGATAGGTTTAATGTGAGAGACACTACTCGGCTGATGAGAGGGCCTACTCAAGAATGGTCCCAAACCTGAAATACCCTACGTTACAACATGACCCCTATGGTGATGTTTCACCATTAAAACAACTGTTACTCAAGTATAAGCTCAAGGACATCCAGGTAAATGAATCACCTCTACTAATTACTTACCAATAGTAAGATTTTTGTTGAGCCATACGCCGCTTAGTTTTTACTCAGCTTGCTTCAATTGTTTTGGTTCAAGGTTGTATTACTTTTTTGATCTTCGCACACAGCTGACAGACCAAGTAACACTCGAATCACTCTCATATCTCATATCCGACTCAACTTCTGTATGTACGTACCGGGATCACACTTGAACTTTAAAAGGGAATTAGCTCAGACTACACACAGTTTGTGTTTAAAGGTCTACACTGGAAACCAAGGCAGCATCCAGCAATGTGCCTCGTTCATTGACTTCCCGCGAAGTCAAGTGCCCTTACCATGAACTGAACTGAGGTGCCTGTCCCAAGTGTTCTTTATTGTGACGTCCTTAAAGTCTAAATTTACATTACGTATGACCAATGGCCAAATAATTAATGCAATCCATATAACGCTTTTCTGGGCGTGATCATGCCCTAAAAGTATTCTCAAAACATTGATGAATGATCACTATGAATCCTAGATATTTATGAAATGCAGACTGTCGTCTCATGTATTCGAGTATGCTTGGAATCCTGTGTGGTCTGAATCCGATATCCTTGAGACAGTCTATTGACCTTTCAGTCAAACTAGGACATGCGATGTTGTTAAAATATTAAGTTTACTGAAAATATGTCATCTGTGACAGTTGTACTTAACGTGTTCAGGCAGTTTCAGGTCTGTCATGGACCAGTGGTGAATTGTGAAGTGATGAAGGATGATGAATAAAAACATTTTAAGAGTGTTTGTTAACTTGTGGTCACGTGACGATATATAAATTTCTCAACGGAAAGTTGCCCTTACCTGTGAGATTGTTTTACATCTATCCCTGACTTTAAAACGGCGTGGAATGTCGTGATGTGCAATGCAGTGAGTTAGTTGTATGCAAACAATACCTGAACTGTGTCGTACGGCCAAAGAAAAATACCTGACCTTCTGATCTCAATATGTCAATATGTACATGAGGCTTAAAGCAACAGATAACAATACGTGATTTCGACCAGATAAGTCCATTGTACAGTCAGTGATCGACGATGTGATTTGCATCCAATCTTGTCGTAGTAGAGGGCGTCATTAAAAGAATTCCTTTCCAGAGAGAAGAAATATAGGATCTGTTTGGTCATGAAAAACATATGTAATTGAGTATAATCACCCTTTGAGTATTCTTAGAGCTATGTTCCAAAAAACCTGCAAAGTTGTGCGGTGTAGTCTGTGGGACCGCTTCTCATTCGTCATAGACATGTCATGAGTAACGAACTTATATATAATACATAAATCATCAAACCACCTGACAAGTTAGGTGTATAACAACATTTAACCTCGGACTAAATCTGCTGTTATCTGAACTTTAACCACAGTCGCGTGCAAAGACACCCAATAACGAGAGACTATGCTTGGCACCCACGTATAATTCTTTTTATTACTGCGACCCAAAAAACAATTTGATACATTTAATTCATTTTAATCCATTTATATCACTGTAAAGCTCACAAAATGTCAGTCAAATCAGCTGATCACGTTTCACTTATTCTGCTTTCAAAATGAGAACCTAAGTTTCATACAGTGCTTCCATGATCTTTTCTGAGCTGTAGATTTTGTGTTGTGGAAACTCTTTGTGCCTGTGGCCATGACCTTCATTGCAATTAAACTATATATGAGATATCTATGAATTCACAAGATAACATTAGCTATAAGGCGTGAAAGCCGATTTAATTGTTCATTTTGTCTTTATTTCTTACTTTGTATCAAACAACGTCATGACCCAGGAGGTAAGAGCTTGTAGTTCCGTTCATTCTCACAAACCGGAGCTGTTATTTCCTCTGCTACACTTCGAAGTGGGGCGGCACGTTAAGAACGGTGCTGTAAAACAGGCCGTGGTTTGAGACGATGAGTTCCGTTGTACCAAAAACCATTTACTAGAAACCAGTTATTTACAGTGACATAGAGACGGGTTTTCATGATGTTGAAAGCTTAGGGTATAAATTCCATATTTTCTGTTGACAAACAACAAATTGGTTTGTCCATGATATAATTTGCCTTGTGCGTCGGCGCAATCTTTATCAAACAATATTCATTGAAGTCGATTAGAGGAGAGAGAAAGTAAGGCGTAGGTGGAGCCGGTCTCGTGGAATAATCATTTTCCACAACTCTACGAATTAGTGTCCGTTTATATACATGACACATCAAGACCTTCCTTAAAATTGAGATATATTTGCCCATTGCAATATGTAACTATGAACTCGTTGTGTGCAATTAATAATGTTGTCTGACTGGGTTCTCTTGTCCAAATATTTTTGAAAAGTTGAGACTATATTCAGCAGCCATTCCTCTGTTATAGCCATGTGTCCGTACAGCATGTGTTCTTTAACTGTTTGTTCATTTACTCTGTGAGTGGCAGTAGACATTAATTTTCGAAATCATTAATGTAGTATGCACCATGAAAGTCAAAGTAATAATACAAATAACGGCATTCACTGAGAGTGTTCTATATTTTTGCCACATCTCTCTCTCTCTCTCTCTCTCTCTCTCTCTCTCTCTCTCTCTCTCTCTCTCTCTCTCTCTCTCTCTCTCTCTCTCTCTCTCTCTCTCTCCTACCTGTTATGACTCTGCAAAAGGTATAGTTTTCTCTGAATTGGTATATCAAAATAAATTTACATATTAAAACTCTTTGTATAATTGACTATCGAAGTTAGTATTTAATTCAGATCACGTTTAATTACAGTTGTTTGCACATTTTTTTTACAACATTTAGAACCTTTTTTATTGTTACATATTTAAACGTACTTATTATGCCTAAAATGTTGAGGAATATGATGTTTTGAAGAAGTTATAAAATAAGCAACCGCCTAGTATTCAAATCAGGGAGTGTTGTGGGTAGCATATTGCACAGTACATTATGACTATATGAAAGTGATTTCTGGAAGAACAGAGAAATCTTTCAAAAATAATCGATCCCAGGCGAACACGTCACACAACATCACACAATCTATTTTGATGGCAGCACTGCTATTTCGTACACGTAATGTGAGCACCAGGCCGCGGCGCATGCTGAAGTTATCCAATATCTGTATCCAATGAACACAATATTAATGATGGCCATTAAAATGATAGAAACACGACTTAATTTTGAACATTATTCAAATGAACTGACCCCGCAACAATGCGTTCAAATATAGTAATCCGCTGCTACTTTAACATTAAATGTAACATCTTGGAAAATCACAGTTCTAGTATTAAGTTAATTAAGTTTTATCTCTAAAGTGTCCTACATGATATTCCTTGCACAATAAGGAATTCCCAGATGAAGTATATAATAAAAATATTCATAGCCTTCAAATTGGATTATATGCCCTCAGTGCAAGGATTCGATTAGCACTTCACTACGCGTCTTGCTGATCATATCCTTGCACCGAAGGCATATAACCCAATATCAAGGCAATAATATATATTACTTGGAGGATTTATCACAATGTATATACAGACTAGCTGATATGCCTACAGGTCACAAGCTGTTATCACACGTATTTGTGTAGTATAAAATTACTGTATGTTTATTAAAAGGTTATTGAAATATTCTGGCATTCTGTCTGTCTGTCTGTCTGTCTGTCTGTCTGTCTGTCTGTCTGTCTGTCTCTCTCTCGCTCGCTCGCTCGCTCGCTCTCTCTCTCTCTCTCTCTCTCTCTCTCTCTCTCTCTCTCTCTCTCTCTCTCTCTCTCTCTCTCTCTCTCTCTCTCTCTCACACCTGTTATGAAGAAGCAACCGCCAAGTATACAAATCAGGGAGTGTTGTGGGTAGCATATTATTCTGGTATTGAAATATCCTTAACCATTCTTGCAATTGTTTGAACCCAACACTGAGTATTTAGACATGACTAATAATTTACATTCCTATAAAGTAATTGTTATTTACGTTTATTTCAAACAAATATATTCACATACATGATTAAATGAAAGTAAGAAAAATGCATACAATGGAGTTAAAAAATCCCCTTACACCAAATATTCCTCAATATATTGTCAGATGAAATCATGTTATGATTGAAACTATGGTTAAAATAGTATGTCTCAAAACTGACAGTAAATTTCATCAAAACGTCACCAAAAGTACGAATAGACAAACCGACAAATATTAAAATATTATCATATATGATTGAATAATTAAAACCAGATAACTTTCTATATAACTGATAATAAGGTTTCCAGAGTGTTTTAAAAGTGTAAATTAAAATGTTACTCCACAGTTAAGAACAAAATGGCACATCATACAAAAAACAGTCAACAAGTGTCATTTAACAGGAAATGACGTCTTTGCCTCGATATCGAGTTTGTCTTTCAGATCTGAGGTGATTAAAGACCCAGATAATTGTATATACTACTATAGCTAAGTTTTTCCCCATTTACATAAAGAGAGACCCGATGGACCAGCCTTATGTTTGCTACAATTAATATACACGCGTTTTTCCAATTGGAGAATATTTTACACATAAGCCATATTGGCTATAGGCATCATCTAGCACTTGTTGACCACACGCACCTGTTGAAACAAATAACCAAATCATCAGCTTAAACCAACTGATTTACTTTGTAACAACCAATATGGCAACCAAAAGGGAGAGTACATGTTTAATTAGTTTGTCCATATCTACTGTGTAATATATTTGTATCCCCTTCTTGTTCTACCCCCATTTCTTGAATAAAATCAACAAATTCTTGGTATATAACTATGTAAAACGTGTCATTCAAAGGGACTTAAAACCATAGACAATAAACTTATCG
This sequence comes from Glandiceps talaboti, assembly GCF_964340395.1. NCBI lineage: Eukaryota > Metazoa > Hemichordata > Enteropneusta > Spengelidae > Glandiceps > Glandiceps talaboti. The sequence continues at coordinate 14,929,136 of NC_135569.1, read as the reverse complement.
AAATAATATTATTGTGTATCATACATATACAATATGTCGAGTAAGTCCTTCCCTACTATGCAGTCAACTGTTCTGATAGTATGAAAGAAGACAGCTGTAATGTAGGAGGCGTGTGACATTATACTAGATTAATGTTTTATGTAAGTATTTTCAATTGAGTATACAGCTTATAGGCTATAATTGTTCAACTTCAACTCAAAGTTTTGCATTATTATTCCATTACCACATTCTGATTAATACATTTCGGTTAGTAGACTATTACAAATACGTCTAAATATATATTCCCGAAAAATATTTTGTTTGAAACTTTACATCTGAAGATATATATATCCTGAACTACCGGAACTAGACATTCACACATGACATATATACGTACACAAAAATTTGAGTCAGCGTGAAAAACTAGGTGGGATCTGGTAGCTGGAACAAAATATCTTTTTTAAGCTACATGTACGAGTGATAGTATATAAATTCTGCAGTGAATAAGTACACAGACGGTCTGAAATCACCCCTTCGAGGACGGTTTTTCAAGGAGTTATATTCAATAGATGTATACACAATTGATTACAAATGATAATTTGCCTCATGTTACTTAGAATGTCCAGAAAATGAATCCTCAATGCAATTAATACATTGCATAATAACATTTACACTGATATATCTGTGGTTTGTGGAAATAGCTTGATTTGATTATAAACGTTGCAACCACCGTCAGTTGAAAGGCGGCCCTGTCTGTTCCTCAGTGTATTAAATGCCAAGCATGGTTTTAACTTCATCAAGGGGTAAGGTAGTTTCATTTTTCTCATCTGCTTTGTTGACTTTCTCAAGCTTAAAAATAAAAAAGACACAAACAATAGACAAATGAATATATATATATATATATATGTATATATACATATATATATACATCAACATCTCCTGACGAGTGATTTACTCACGAAACAGGCTTGTGGAGACGAAAAACCCGACTTGATTTTCTTCTACCCTCAACATATACTCCGCTCTGCGTGCAGACGTATCGAGCACTGTACTACGGACAAATATGTATATATATATATATATATATATATATACACACACATATATATATACACACACAGACACAGACACACAGACACACACAAACACAAACACACACACACACACACACACATACATATATATATATATATATATATATATATATATATATATATATATATATATATATATATATATATATATATATATATATATATATATATATAACTCGGTGAGTATCAATCTGCTAAGACAGTGCTCTATACCGCAGTGGCAGAGCATAATAGTTTTGGTAGTAGTGGAACTTGGATGATGATCGCACAATGCGTGAAACTCCGAGTTACAACCAGTACTACCAAAACTATATACATACATATATATACCGTCCTAATTTATTTCCAATCCTCTATGTGCATTGTGCATGTATATCCTTACACGTCACCTGTCACCAACTCGCGTTCTGATTGGTCGAGAGTCCTGCAGATACACAGGCGTATTTTTCACCAATAGCCGTATTTTCGCTTGTTGTATGGCATGGTCACTGCACATCTCCTTGTAAACAACTAGACATACAGCTAAAACCAACATTTCCAAATGCCACATTTAATGTGAACCGTACGAAATATCATCGTTGTATACATTGTAACAAGTCTTTGAACTGTACGTTTTGTGTCAAAGGTAAACTATCAAAAATTCCATGCAGAACAGCGATAGTCCAGATACGGCGAGCGCACGGTCGTCACACCATCGTATAAATTCCTAATATTATGAAGGATATCAAAATTACCACTACGGAGGGTGCAATTTTTGCTTAACAAGAACAACAAAGCATATCACAAACATTTCTGTACATGGCATTCTATCGCCTCGTCTTTTTACAGTGTATATCGATAGTTTAAGTAGCTCGCTTACTGGGACTAAGATTGGCTGTCACCTTGGAGGTAAATGTCTTAACCATCTCGTGTATGCTGATGATATTGTTTTGATATGTCCGTCAGTTAAATGTCTCAACAGTCTTGTAAAAACGTGTTGTAAATATGCTATGAAGCACGATATTATTTTTAATCCCAAGAAGACTAAATGCCTGTCTATTATGCCACCAAGATGTAATATTTCAAACATTCCTCAGGTGAAGCTTAACAATACAGTGCTCCCATTTGTAAACAAGCATTCGTATTTAGGTGTTATTTTTAATTCTGACGGTAATGACAATGACGATATCAGACGTCAAATGAGATCATTTTATGCCAAGGCTAACACTCTTATTCGTAATTTTTGGAATTGTTCATATTCTGTTAAATGTATTTTATTTCAAGCGTATTGTTCGTCAATGTATTGTTCGCATATTTGGAGTGTTTATACCAGTAAGTGTTTTAATGATGTACGAGTTGCGTACAATAATGCTTTTAGAATTTTACTTGGTATCAAGAGGCGTGTTAGTATTTCTAACATGTTTGTTCGTAGTTTCATTATGACTTTTGAAAGTAAGCAGCGTATTCTGAAATCTAAATTTTATTTTAGACTTAAAGCGAGTAATAATATTTTGATTGCTGCATCGTTGTCAGATTTTGTCATTTTTAATAGTAAATTTTGGAGAAGATTCTTTATTGAATGTTTTTAAATGTGTACTGTAAATTAGTCTTTTTGTGTCTGTTTTTATGTTGTTCGTGCAATTTATTTTGTTTATGAGCTTGCTCTCGAAATAAAACTATTATTATTATTATATATTATTTAATAGAATTAAGTACGCAAAACAAAGACGCACCCATTTTTCTGCCCACTATTTTTTTCTGCTGATGATTAAAGGTTGAATATATCTCAGAGTGATATGCAAATAGTAAACATTACGTCATACTACTGAGAAAACGCGCACGTCTGATTGGATGATAAAGTTTAGGCTGAGATGTAAACAACCGCACTACAGTCGTTAGAGAGGTGCATGATACTACGCTACGTTCAAAAGTATAATGCGGAGGTGATAATGCGCAGGTGACGTATAAGTATATTATTTGCGAAACACCGTTCCACATCTTGCTGCTCGAGGTCAATTTTCCGGTATAACGGAAAAATGACCTCTCGCAGCCAGATATGGAACAGTATTTGGCAAATAACATAAACATGTTTATTTTTGAAAAGACAGATTACATGTGGTACAGATATAAAGCCCAAGATTTACATTGTTAAAAGTCCCAGTTTAATTATGTTTTACGGGCGTAATGAAATGTGATATTGATAATAATACAGATGATGATGATGATGATGATGATGATGATTGTGGTGGTGGTGGTGGTGACGATGGCGGTGGTGGTGACAATGACTACGACGATGATAACGATGATAATGTTACTAAATTCCATACAATGATTCCTTGTGTGATACTAAAATACTGTTGCCATAAAGGAGGCTACTGGTTTAACACGATGAAGTTTCTTTACAACGACTTACCATATTTCTATAGAAATCCACCGCTTGTGCTACATCCCTCTGTAAGACATATGAACAAATAAAATCATTGATATGATTATATAGTTCAGAGCAGGATTGCACGTTTTCTGTGGTTGTTTGCAGTGCATTAGTCAAAATCCAAACGGCGAATATAAAATAGTTAATGTATAGGAAATAAGACCTGTATTATGATGTTGAAGCTGATGATGACGGTTCATCATATTGTTTAAAGGCCAATTTTTGTATTAGTGCCATGTTATTAGTTGCGCCAAAACAGATATGGTATCATTTTCCTCTAGACAATTTTACATCAGCCTTAATCCACTCACTAGTTGCTGAGTTGAAGTATTTTATTGAATTAACATCTCCCTAGTCGGACCACTACCACTTGAATAAGAAAATCAACAAGATGCCCAAAATAGTTTCACGAGTCAATTTTAATTACACTTAGTCAAGCGATGCACACTAGTATTTTATTCACACATCTGTACAAAGTGACACTTTACCATCATGCCAATAGCACTAAGAGTTACGATACTTCATTAAAAGTACTGAAAGTCACCGCCTTATTTATTGCTTAAGGAAACCATGTGATGACTTCAACTTACATAGAGTGGCTTCTCATTGTCTTTTCTGTCTTCAAAGTCCATCATTGATAGCATGGTCTCTTCATTTGGCAACCCCTGTTCCCTCCTTGCATCTCTCTGTCTTCCCCATACGTCTATGATCAGAGGGTCATTAAATGTGCAATCCTGGAAAACAATGGGCCCTGTTTAGAAATTTAGTAATTTTACAGCATGCAACTGTAGTAGGTGACAAAAAGGCAAATCTAGTCGATGGCTTATCTAACAAGAACAACATTCCAAACTCAAATTTGAAGTAGGCTATGATTTCAATTTTGTCTTGGCCAATGCATTTATATGTTAGAAGCCCTTTTTTCCAGCTGAATTAATATTATTGCAGTCTTTATATTCCATAAAGCTTTTTTCCATTCTAACTGGTTAGTGCAAAGTCAACTGCAAACCTCGTTGACACGAATTACTTCCTCATAACGGAAGTTAGGATGTATTTGCCCATCATATTCAAAATCATCTGTTTGCTTCTGTCCCTCGTCCAGTCCAGCAACATCAGGGTTGTAACAGAAAAATACCTACACAAAAATAAGAATAAGGAAATCGTTAAAGATAGGTACACAGACATGTAAATTAGAGATTAAAGTATAATTGCAATATTATACATAATATATTAAAAACCAACTTCTTACAATTAATCTTCTGAGGAAGCCCAGCTACGGTTTGGTCTCGACAGAGTTAAAATCTGAATAAATTCACAACAAAACTTAATGATGGGTGTACCTTGACGTTGTGTGTATTAGAAAATGTACACAACTATTCTGTTCCATTTTTAACGTTGTATTTATTTTGAAATGTATACTGAAATACTGTGTATTCAAAAGAAAGTGAAGTATACATTTTACGAAAATAGCTAATACTATCGTAGTGAATATAATACCTTTGGTTATTTGATTAAAAATGTACAATTGACAGATAATGCCGGTTTGAGAACCAAACAAAGTAAACAATAAATGGTACATAACCTTGTTGAACCTTGGGGGCACGTCGAAAGCTGAAACAATTTTCAACTTGAAGGACAAGTCTGCACAATCCTAGATTTTGTTAAAACATAATGTTACCCATTTTAATATTTTGACATTGTAATTGCATTTTATTTATAATGAAAAACATGTGATCGACCGTGCTCTGCAATCACAACTTTATATTTTGAGTCTGACTCATCGTTAATTCAACCCTAAAATATCTTATATCACCTCAGTAAACTTAGAATGAGAATTTAAGTCACTGGCGAAGGTCGTAATTGAGATTGTGGATTTAAATAAATTGTTTAAATACATTTTCTAAATAACCAGTTTTGCACTACTTGTACTTTTGTTTGTATACACACAATATATTCTGGTAGAAAGAACGTCAACAAACACTGGTATTACAAGAAGTCATCATATGGAATTTAGTAACGTTATCATCACTATCATCGTCGTAGTCATTGTCACCACCACCGCCATCGTCACCACCACCACCACCACCACCACCACCACCACCACCACCACCACCACCACCACCACCACCACAATCACCATCATCATCATCATCATCATCATCATCATCATCATCATCATCATCATCATCATCATTTGAATTATTAATGGATGACAGACCTTCTCTTTCCTACCAGAGTCAGTTGTTTTTTCTCTGTTGTCCTTACCTCATCTGCATTGGGCATTATCTCAACAACCAAGTAGCCAGCTACTTTCATTTCACGACTTATTATAGCGTAAGGGTGCTTGATTGTAACCTTCCTCTGCAAACACTGTAAATGAGCATGTACTTTGCCTATCAGCTGTTCCCTAGATGGATCTATCCAAAAGGGATCGTTTTCCTGTTATAGAAAAAAGTAAATGCATCAAGTATGCGATACAGAATTGTATACGTATGTGCAGACGGACATACATTTATAAATATATTAACTTGTACATCTCAAATTCTCATTGGTCGAGAGCCCTGCAGATATACAGGCGTATTTTTGCTTGTTGAATCACGTGGTCACTAAAATTCACCTTCCAAACAAACCTCGCAGACAGCGAAAAATCCAACTATTGTCATAATTTCGAATTCAAAATTTATGTTATTTAGTACAAAATATCATCGTTATCAAAATTGAATTTTTTAGAATTGTATGTTTCACATCACAAGGAATCTGCGAATTGTATGGTGACGGCGGGTGCACGTTCGAAACGCAATGCTGTACGCAATGGCATGCCATGACACACTCATGTTTCGAAAGGATATTTGTTTGAACCTGACTTTCAGTGATACGATTTTTTGGGGACGGTATTTGGCAAATGATGCACACACACACACACACACACACACACACACACACACACACACACACATACATACACACACACACACACACACACACACAGCCTTGAAGACATCTCTTCCTAGATGCCTACCTACATGTATACGTCTACACATTACCTTTTCGTAATCCCAATCCATGTGGCCATCTATATATCTATTCCACATATCATCCATGCAGTACTTCTTAACTTCAAACTCTTCGGACGACCATAGTGCTACAGTGTCATACTCAGAATTGGTGATTTTCACAAACACCTACACAGTTTGGAGGGGAAAAAAAATATAATGATGCTAGTTTCTAAAAGAGCCTTCCAACAACGTGCTCAAAACATTTTACAACTATTATTCCAGCATGAACCTATTGTGACATATAAGGACTCATTATACTCTCCAACTCCCTGGGGAGCACAATCCAATTTATCATATGTAAACTAGACTAATGCTTTAACAATGCAAACTCTATCCTATCAGGTTCCGAGTAATGCAGCATAGTTAATTGTACAATCGTGGTTAATATTTTGCCCCAAGATGTTTAGTGATTTAGCAACAAACAGCCAACACGTGGATCAAACCTAAAATTTGCAGATTCCAAACCACCGCTGTAGTCATTCAACCTCCTTGACCCAATCATTACACCTAACATAAATCTGTAGGATTTCTATTTCTCCATACGGTATGTAGATATATAAATAACCAGATATAAACTGAATGCCTTCCGTAAGGGTAGTCTTACAATTTCGTGATTTTTGCAAGAAATTTAGCTCTACATCTGTGATTTTTTCAAGTCTCAGAGAAAGTTAGTTGTCAAAAATGTTGTTGAAATGCCCACTTCCTATTCTCAACACAGGAAAGCTTGCCATCCTCGACTTCACTCGATTTTGTGATCCCCTACAATGTGCCCTGGATATGTACACCTGTTTCCACGGCAAATGATAAACGAAATTCAAACCACATGGACTTTTGATCACATCTATAGAAGAATGGATCTAAACAATTATATAACTCCTGTATGGTGTAACTATGGTTCATACCTCACATTGTTCACATTCGTTGTCCAATTCCTCGTTCACCAGAGTAACTTCAAAGTTAGTCTTTTTATCAAGCTCTTTACTGATGACATTAGCTTCTGTAACCATGTTCCATGCTGTTTTGATTTTGGCAATCAATTCCGATCTATCTGTTGGTTGTATTAAAGGATAATTACATGTAAATTGAGTGCTTACAGTAAAATGCGTGGAATAGTATGTTGGAAAACGGTTACTTTACATGTGATTGCATTTATCGTGCAAAGCAGGTAATCAAATAATAAACAATGACGTGCAGTCGAATTTGAAACTGCAACTTCACAACAGCATATGAGAGCCGAGGGCAGCCTTCCAGTTTTTCGATATGTGTAAAGGGGTCTTTTAGATTCGAATAAGAAGACACCCCCCCAAAATTTGACTGAATGGAGATATCATTTAAACGAATCGGTGGCTGTGATAATGCAGAGAATTGCACAATTTCAATAAATGAACCTGAAGTTCCAGTTGTAGGTCAAAGGTCAAATATGGCTGCTAAGGAAGGTTTTATATTAGGGGTGTAAAGTCTGTGTGTTTGTATGTGTATTACATTTTCTAAAACAACGGCCAGATCAATTCGAAAACGAAATTTAGTAGACGTGTTCCGTAGGGTAATGGCAAGAACCAATTAGGTTTTGGTAAACATGACATGAATATTAATGAGCAATTTATGTAATTAATGGTTTACGGTAATTAGACTATTTTTCAAGAGTGCACACTTCAAAATCAAAATAATTTAGTACATACATTTGTGATACCACAATGCACCTGTCCTGAAATTATTATCGACGTAGCTTTCAGTTTTAATAAGATATTGTAATTTTTCGGTAATTAGACATGGTGGCCACACAAAAGAAAGTTGTAGTATCTGGTCAAGAAATGTTGCCTACAGGGGTGTGACGACACACTTTTTTTAATTGTTCATAATTAGTTCTGCAGTTGTCTTCCCTGCAATCAACGTAAGGAGAGTGTTACGTAGAGGGTATTGCCATCATAACGAGTTGTATAAAATCAAAGTATAGACCGACATCATGCTTATAATAAAGTAATATGTAAACTTTCTGCATACTGGCGGTGTTTGAATTGTGTTTATTATTTGCCATGGTAGCTAATGTATATCCCGTGGGTATGTATGGGATTGCGAAGGTGGAGTGAAGTCAAGTCAAGCTTTCGAGTACTGAGAATAGGTAGCAGACATTTGAACAACTTTTTCGACAACTGACTTTTACTGTGACTTCAAAAATCACAGATATATAGCTGAAATTCATTATACTCAAATGATACCTATAGCAATCCATAAATTTGTTCTGTATGCATGGGTAAATGTACGTATGTCTGTATGTGTATCCTTGTAAATTTGAATATTTTCATGTCAAAATCCATTACAACTGTTCCACTACTTATATAGATTGATATCACAAAGTCATTTCAGATTTCTTACAGCTTGGCACATCTTTTAGCCGATTCAGGGGTATATCATGTACTAATAGCCTACTATAACAAGGTTGTTGCATTCCAGCAATTATTATGTGTAGGAACAAAAAACTCAATATCACCTTTACAGAAGGCATTCAGTTTAAATCTGGTTTAGTAATGTATTAAATATTGATTATTAGCTACAAATATGGCCGCCACACATCAAAAAACAAATTGACTTGCATATATCCCACATGATATGTCACATTTGTGTCAGGTTTGAAAGAAGTCGGATATGGCATGTCCGAGAATGTACGGATGTACACACGGATGGACGGTGCCTACTGTACACTGTACTAGCACCCACTGAGTTGGTTTTAAATATTCACTAACTATATATAATCGGCAAAACAACGTCCTATCAATGCACATATAATTGGCGTTTGATCAAAGGAATCATGGCTTTCTGACAATTACATCAAAACATTACAGAACCAGCCTATAATATAGTGCCCACATTCATTATATTTAAGACTTACCATGGTCACTACTGTCCCCTAAAAATGCTGACTTGTCAAGAATCTCTTTTTGGGCACCAGCATAGGTATACTTTGGGTCTTCAGTGTTATTAGGAAGGTAAAACAGGAATAGGTGTCTTGTACCTAATGCGATTCTTTTGAAAGTGAGATAGAAGAATTTATATAAATTAAATAAGGCAAAATATTAAACGATCTAGACTTCTATAAAAATAAAAGACATAATATCAATAATAATCGACAGTGCCTCGTACAGTCAAACGAATAAAAAATCATGCATTATGTTTTATATGCAAAATAAAACTCAATAACAATTCAATAATAGATTGGAAACATTTGCTGACAAATCAAATTCCACCATTAATGAACCTATTTTAATCAATAAAATACAAATCAAGAGATTAATTTTGAGAAAACTAACAACATATACCTATTGCCATTCTGTAGCACTTTGCTCTCTTTTACCCTCTCTCCATTCACAAACACACAGGCTTGGTCATTGCATGGTGTCAATGTCACATGTTTATTGCCCTTGTTTCTGAAGATTGCATGATTCTGCAAGATGCTAAAATACGAAACCAAAATATAACATGAATATGTAAGATAATAGAATTCTGACTATGTTTCGCCCCTTAACAGAGCATCATCGGAGGAAAGTGATTTTTATGTTAAACTGTTAAATGTTGACCAAAACGGCGCATTTCCGGGTCACATATAGAAATATTTGTTAATTCAGTAGAAATATGTATATATTATTAAACAAAATATTACTGTATTATAGTCAGTAACACGAAGCATGTATTTATTTATTTATTTATTTATTTATTTATTTATCTATCTATTATGTTTTGATTTTTGACGTGGGATCTTGACGTATTCACTGTACTGTGCTGTGTCCATATGAACATGTGTTTGCCATGATGCATGCAATTTTCCAGGTAGACACAACAATGTCAACACTGAATTGCAACATCATTGCTGCGTCTTTTGATTGCAACAATGGTACATGTTATGTATAAAAATAAACGCAATCAGCTCTTGGTAGTCTGCTTGAAAGCAAGACAAACAATTCAATCGGAATACGCATTATTCTTTATATCAGTTCAAACACAATTTTCGATTTCACTTGCTGTATTTAACTTCTCCAAACTAATGTGATATGGAGCACTTTTTAACTTGACTTGTTTGCACATTTAGATATAAACAACAAACTCACCTGACTAAACAGTTCCTTTAGGTCTAACCACTTGAAGTAAAATGAGTCAGGGTGTCTATGTTGTCCAAGGCAACTCAGTCACTGTGACGTAGGTAAGGCCTTAAATACAGCATGTGACTTTTACCTGGACCATTATATACACAAAAGATCACGTCGGGTATCTGTATGTGGAAGTAGACCACTTTAAAAAAGTTGTATGTTTGCACAAGCAAGGAAATCACATTTGACAACATACAGAAAATACAAAAAAGAAAAATATTAATTTTAAATATATAGAAAGTACTAAACTACATTTATTGTATTGACTACAAGGATGATTTAGATGTAATTTGGCTTATAAAACAGTATATAGGAACTCAGTTTGAATTTCTTGTCTAGGGTTAAAAGGAATTATTCTTCTTACCATTGTTGATCAGGTCTCTTGGGTTCAGCTACAGTCAACAAGTGATTTCTTTGTTTGTGCAGACATAAAAGTTGTCTACTTCCACATTCAGATTGTCATGCAGATGTGATTTTCAATACAGCCTAGGTCATGCATATCACTCATGCACAGTTCAGCTATACAAAGTCTTAAAATACGTTCTTGTAAATGGACTACTATTCAACCAGACAGTCCCAACGATTATATTATTTCCATATAGATTTCTTGTTTTATGGTTGTTAGACCAGTCTTTGAAGTGCACTATGTAAAGGATTGCTGGTATACGTCATAACCCTATATAACGTACATGGCGATATTATCAGACATAGCTCACACAAAATCTGACTTGAATACCACTATAATCAACTGCTTGCCTATATATCACTGTTCAAGTAGCATTGTTAGAAAGGCTATTGTAAGTAGCTGTCAGAAAACAAAACAAATTCCAGTCTCTTGAAGTAAAGTGTTGCATTTTATTCGGGGTGTCTACGTTGTGCCAGGCAACTCAGTCACTGTGACGTAGGTAAGGCCTTATATACAGCACCAGAGAGACCTGATCAATAATGGTAGAAGATTGGTTCATTTTAACCCTAGACAAGATTTTATAGACACTGCATTTTTTTACATACCCCTTGACACAATCGTAGAAATTTTCATATACCCCTTTCTAATTTCAATAGTTTTGAATAAGATTCACTCCCTTCCAAACAGTCCTTAAATGAAAACGTTACATAGTATTACTGAAATGATACTGTGTGAAGTATATTTTCCTAAGCAAGACAAACTCAAATTGAGTGATCAGCCGTTGTGGGCGCTGTTACACACATGGGAGGAGTGATACAGTGTAGGGACTAGCCCAGCGAAGTATGTTGAAAAACATTCCAGTTTTAAATTAATATAGTATAGTCCTGTAAAGCCTAATAAAAAAAAATATCTGTTTCCGCTTACGCTCAATTGTAGAATAGGTTGGGGTAGGTAGATTTTGTATTTCATTTTTAAAATATATTTTTTTTGTTCATAATGTGAGTGTCTAGTTCAGGTAGCTATGTCTTCCGTTGTTTTCTATATGGTCTCTGTGTTGTTATTGGTTTCTTCCCATCAGATGTACAGCCATTACGGATTGGAAGAATAGTTTTGCATTTTCTCTTTAAGTTGATGCCAGTTTTCGTATCCAATATTTCTTGCGAGACTTCACAATTTTCGCGATTTTATTATGTTTTCTCTCTAATACGTAAAACAGTATAGGATCGGCGTGCAAAACTAGGTGGGGTCGGGTATCCGGAACCAGACAATTTTTTTGGTATTATACCTAACTTGGCAATCGCGTGGTTATTATTTGACGTGAAATCACGACAGGCAGTAAGTTGTTCTAACTGAAATACTCGCTCGCAGTCGATAAGACTAGTATAGTTGTTTGTGGTTTAAAGTAGCCATACGGATGAGAATGTGGTATTTACTTTGGATTTTTAATTTATAAAACAACTGTACTATATTATATTATTCGACTTGAAAACAAGTATGTAAACAATATATACTCATCTTTGTAACCTCGAACTATCGAGGCTTACTTGGACTTCGACCTTACTCCAGTTCAGCGGGAAGTTTAGTCAGTCCGATAACTCTTTCTGGTTTAGTTTACAACACTTTTGATCACGCAGATTTTGTTGTTGTGATGAACAGAAATAAAAAAAGATCATTTCAACTATTTCGTTGTGTTTTCTTTGTGAAAGGTAATCGAACATGAACGAGTGTTACCACTGTAACGTATGGCTGAGAATGACTCTCTTCCGGGTTAGTCCCTCGTGCATTCGGGTACTTGGGATTGTCGCCGTACGGAAACTAAGATGGCGATTAATACATTTCTTTCCTACATCTACTACAACTAGTACAAGTTGAATGTTGTTGACTTGATAAATTTGTTAGAAAATTGAAATTCAAATTGTCTCAAAATTATTTTAGATCCCTAGTTTATTTCATTCATCATTAAAATTTTCCAGGGTTAAAGCTATAAGACACTGGCATTATGAATAGTGAAGAGCTGAAGAACTGAACCACTTCTACATGTTACCAAAATAAAAAATAAGATAAAATAAAAAACAGTGGAGCTATTCTGACCGATGGGTCGCTTGTTTTATAATAGCTTCGAATGAATAAGAACTTTCTGGACTATTAGTAACGATAAAAGTTTAAGATACTTTTTCAAAAATTGGCCGATTTTCTAGAAATAATTGCGAAATAAGTACACCTTTAGTGGAATCTAGAGCTATCGTCATATGTCCAGCTAATATATGCAATGGCTTAAGATGGCCAGATTAGTACATACTATGTTCGGGTAACACAAAGCTTAAAATTGTGATGTATCATAACTACACTTCAGAAATGAAGCAATAGTAATCCACCTTTAACTTTTCCTGTTTTGCAAAACCAAGCTTCTCGTGTGCTTTCACTGAGACTTCGAAATCATTTCGAACGACTACATATGGTATGTTACCATCTTCTATTCTACTTTTTGCTAGATTTGCGGTGATCATACTAGCAAAACCTCGTTTACGGTACTCGGGTAATGTATGTGTATGACCAATGTCACCGAACGCCTTGACGACTGCCCACGAAACTACTTCTTCTTTCTCGTTGTAAATGGCGAGATTTGGCAAATTCTCGATAGCCTTGACGTAGTTTTCTACAGCTGGGGGAGGATGTGCGTATGGCCATTTGCTAAGCAGAAGAGAGCCGTGTTTACGCTTCAGTTTTCCAAATATGAATCCTTCAGGTAATGGCCTCTCAGCAATTTCGATCACCCTCTCTCGGTCATTTAGAGTATGTATACGACAGCCATTGGCATGTGATGGTGTATTTAGATGCTCTGGTAGTATTCTGTTATGCTCGCTCATGACTTCTTTGATAATTGGAGACTGTGACATGTTCGCGATATGAAAATCAACGAAATCGCTTGTCCAGTCGATGGCACCAGGTGTATTAAGTAGCAATCTCAATGCTTCATTATCCACACTATAAAAAGTGTATGTACTGCCAGTAAGACTCATTTCATAATTTCCACATGAACACAGAATGGTGGTAATTTTCTCTACGTCATCACTATCTGTGTAGATGGTCACAGCTGGCCAGGTATTGCTGTAGTTGTGTTTGAGCAACTGGTAGACTGGGAGGCAGGCTGGCAGCCATTTTGTCAATGTCTTCAAAAGTGATGGGATTTGATGACTACTGATTGTGTACGCCATGTTTCCTGTAGGAAATATAATAATACGATTTTAGTAAAAAAAAAATAATTGTAAGACCTGTATAATAACTTATTCGTAATATCGTACACCGTAAAAATATTGCATCAACTGTTGCTAAACGTATTTTTCGCATCTGTATACGCAATAAATCTAATTAAATAGATGTTTGGGTCCGCATCTAAATATCAGTGCCCTCAACGGCGATCACGCTTTTATGTTGTTTCTGTACTGCTTATGGATAATATTGACTACTGATTAATATATACAATTATTTTTAATCAATTGCCACTGAATATATTGAGGTTGTCTGGTCACAAACTGATACTTTAGTTGCAACTGGTACGTAACAGTGACAGATTCAAAACCAGAGCTTTTGCTAAAGATTTAATTAAACTTACTTCTACGTACACTACCTACACATAATGCTGACCACTAATTAACTAACAGATACAATGTCTTTTAATAAGTAATTGACCAATATTTAGTACTTAGATAGTACTTTTGAATACCAACCAAAGAATTGTGAAATAAGATGTAGAATGTATATCATTAAATATTATAATATACCTAGTGATAATGCTGTGCCATGATTCGCTAGAATCAGTCACGTGATAGGAAAATAGAATGACTATTTCCCTAGGGGAATAGTTCCATCAACTAGTACATGGTCACGTGACCACCGCGAGTTCACAGCAGGTCAAAATGGCAGCTTCTGACGATGTCGTCTGCCAACCTCAAGAGAAGATTTTCATGAGGTATATTATAAAACACATATTGCCTGGCCTATATTCGGGCTATAGCCACCCGTTAATTACCCCCTCGTGACTGTGAGTTACCAGAATGACATGCTATTTCATGTGATTCTGGTAACTCACAGTCCCTCGAGTGTAATAAACGGGTGCTATAGCCCTCATGGCCAGGCAATATATATGTATAATACTACATTCAGTGAAACTTTGGAAGTTCTTGGATTACAAGGCATTTGGAAAGAAAGGTATCACACAGTGAATTAGAAAATCATAAATACCGATATATATTTGTTAGTCGGAGGCCATTTAGAAGCATAAATTAATCAAACTAGTCATGGGTACATAGAATTTAAAGCCACTGGATACTTTAATATGCTCTTGAATACCTAAATCATTTAGCAACTGTACCTTCCAGTATATATGTTATCTTGATCTTATCCTCATTGTAACCCTAAATACATATTATGAAAATATATTTAAGTAGACATATTTCCTATCGACTAACACTTGCATCAACTACATCAACTGTAAATGAAGTATACGAGTTTTGCAATTTTTGACTGCGAAGGTGAGTTTATTTTCCTCTCTCTTTCAATTAAATGTTCAACAGTCGAAAACTTTTTACCCACGTGTCTATGATACCACATTTATAGAATATAGAATCACGAGAATTAAGAAGATATTTTACGAATCACAGCAAATGATGAGTCATTAACAACGAACATAAAATACTTCACTCACGAATCTCGGGAATAAAATGATCTTGTCATGAAGAACGGGAAATAAATTGTGCCAATTACGAATCATACGAACTCTACACCCCCCCACTACATACACAGTAGGGATAGGAGTACAGTTTATATGGTACCTGGATTTGTGCAGAACGTAATAAATCTACAATTACAGTAAATCAAGTCATTGAACATTTATAGTCGACACACGTTTCTTTGTCAGTCTCCGTGTTGTTTGCATATCATACCTCTTAACCCAGTCGAATGTGACCCTAGAGTAAGATAAACTGTGCCACAAACAACTATACGGGAAGGTCACGTTATGCTTTTGTCTGGCTTGCTCTATCGCAAAGGTCAGTTACATCTGGTAGTGTCTCGCTGGACAAATATTTTAGTAATATTATTGCTAACCTACTAGGGAGCCGTCATTATTTACGACCGGGGGGGGGGTTCGGAGTAATTTAGGGGGGGGGGTTACCCAAAAATGGGGAGTGAAAGGGGGGGGGGGGCTACTCAAAATTTGACATGTTAAAATAGCACCCGAAATTCATAAATCTCCGGGAGGGGGAAACCCCCTCTCGTACCCACCCCACTTGCCTCCCTCAAAGTTTGATTCCGGTAATACCACCTAATTCAAAGTTTACCTATAGTACTTCTTTGGGAATAAGCTGCATTCATTGTTACCCCTTCCTCTTGAAATATGCTACATCCATAACATTATATGCATATTCAAATTCAAAATAAAAAGTTTGATATTGTTTGTTTGTATGTATGTATGTATGTATGTATGTATGTATGTATGTATGTATGTATGTATGTATGTATGTATGCATGCATGCATGCATGCATGCATGCATGTATGTATGTATGTATGTATGTATGTATGTATGTATGTATGTATGTATGTATATTTGTGTGTGTGTGTCTGTGTGTATGTATGTATGTATGTATGTATGTATGTATGTATGTATGTATGTATGTATGTATGTATGTATGTGTGGGTGTCTGTATGTATGTATGTATGTATGTATGTATGTATGTATGTATGTATGTATGTATGTATGTATGTATAATGCTTGTAGCATCATTAGCAGTTAGTGAGTTATAATTCTAAAATGCTGGTGATGGGGTGGGGTTATGAATTGTTTCTGTGTCAAGGAGGGGGGAGGGTTACGAAAAGATTTCAAGCCAGGTGGGGGGGGGGGTCACTCAAATTCTGGATTTTTGAAGCAATTCATCCGACCCTCCCCCATCGTAAGTAATGACGGCTCCCTTATGTCTGGCCCGATTAAAATCTTATTAAACATCGCTACATCTTACTGCCTAGCACAGTAAAAGTTGTACAGCTCATTTCAAGTTTCAGTCCATCGGCACTCTTTGATAGAATCACACAGAAACCAGTAGGAAACCACATATTCTACACATAGCAAAGATAGCAAAATTACAATTTCTTGCTACATTAAAACCATTTGAAAAGTACTACAACTATATACAGACACGCAGGTTCCAATGTTTTCACGTCTGAAATTTGATATCTGCATGATGGCACATTAGTTCATTTCATGTAGACACAATATGTAACAAAATACAACTGTATTCACTCACGCTTGGTATGTTAAAAGTGTAGCACATGAAGGTCTTTATTGGTGTCTGGGTGGTCATGTCGAACCAAGCTGGTGAATGGTAACTGAAAAAATACACGTTGTAATAATGTATCTTGATTTGATGTTGAAAAGAATGCATGACAGTACGATTTTTGTTGAGCAAGACATCGATTTGTTTCTACTCACATGTGAGTACTCACACCTTTTCATTATACTATGGTCAGAGATTCATAGCTGTACTTACGTCGTGGACTGCTTAATCACTTTGTCATAGACCTGTGGTGAATGGTGAACTAAGGTGTAATGAATAAAACCAGTGTCAGTATCATAGATTTATAAATAATGGCTGACAAATGATAACCATCTGATTCTTTGCTCCTAGGACTTGGACCTCTACGCGTTTATCTTGTCGGTTAGCGTATGTTACGTAAGACCATTGGACACAACATTTGAGTGACAATATTAACACGTGCTCTTGAAACAGACCTGGTCTGGACCTTAAGCTTTGCTTTATAAATGCAAAGAATTAGTTTTGAAAACACGGTAGGAAAGCTTTTGCATAGTATCAATGCGAGTCATTCGTTCCCTGATCGAGGTCAACCCATACTTCGTACTTTGGATACAGCACTAGATAAACACCCAGGCAACACCTCCTATACAAACAAGTTATAGTCCTTGACATAAATCGCCTTCGTGGGTCTTTTTAACATTTTTTCTTCAGCCACTAATTTAATTCTTTCAATCTGTTTGTAGTAAGATCGAAATACCCACATTGTAAGAAATATAGGTCTCTAACAGATATAACTTCCTTCAAATCCCTCGGCATGAAAAACTAGATCTAACACGTAAAGATTCAAACTTGCTTGACGTGTATGTGAATGGAATAGGAAAGTTGGAATATAAAAGATGCAGTAGACGATATCAAATCCATGAGACCTGTTTAACATTGGAGTGTATAGCTAGCAGTTTTGTCCTCATTAATTTTCCAGTGTTCAACCATTGAATACATTATTTTTGCCGACTCAGGTTAAA
The DNA here is from genome assembly GCF_964340395.1 of Glandiceps talaboti. Classification (NCBI taxonomy): domain Eukaryota; kingdom Metazoa; phylum Hemichordata; class Enteropneusta; family Spengelidae; genus Glandiceps; species Glandiceps talaboti. The sequence continues at coordinate 14,910,724 of NC_135569.1, read as the reverse complement.
CAATAGCCCACAGCAAAGATACCCTATAAATGTATAATATCAACATGACGCTTCTCTGAAATAGCAAGTAATTATAAATTAAGTGAAATCATGAAATAACTATCTACAAGACATATTTTATGAAAATTTCTCTATTTCCTGGAGTGGTTTTCCCCTGTTTAAGTCATTAGTGAAAGCCAACTGTTAAGTTTATTTCGCCTATATCTCATAGGTTTTGCCCAAGTCTTATCAGTTGTTGCGGTAACTGTAATAACGGTGTGTAGCACATTGCGTTATGTTCAGTTCAGTTTTAAAAAATATCATGTATACATAATACACACGCTTTACATACACACGCATACATGCATAGATACACATCTACAAACATACATACATGCATCCATCCACCCACGCACGCACACACACACACACACACACATACATACATACATACATACATACATACATACATACATACATACATACAGCCAGCCAGCCATCCATCCACCCATGCCGGGGTGGGGGGCATGCATTTTTATCATCTTCCAAGGGGGAGGGGGTTCGTCATTGTTTTGGGGTGGGGGGGGATTCACTGATTTTGACAGAGGCACAAGAAGATTTTGCCGGCCCACCCCCAGCCATAATAACTCTCTAATATTCCTGTTTACAAAATGTGTACCATGACCCCTGGTTGTTGCTTGATTTCTTCTGGTAATGGAGCTGAATTTTATAGTCATATGTAAGAGTAAATAATTAATGTGTATACTACTTTAAGAATGCATTTTCTACAAAAGTGGAATTTCAGTAGAAGCTAGGGCTGTCATCACGTGCTAAAACCATGCATAAACCATAATTTGATGTTTCCTTTAAAATTAATACAAATTACTTTTCTAATATGAAACAATAGTAGTCTACATTTCCCTGCTCCTCTCTCTCAAAACCCAGCTTTTCATGTGTTTTAATTGAGACTTCAAAATCATTTCGAACGACTACATATGGTAAGTAACCATCTTCTATTCTAGTTTTTGCTAGATTTGCGGTGATCATACTGGCAAAACCTTGTTTACGGTACTCTGGTAATGTATGTGTATGACCAATGTCACCGAATGCCTTGACGACTGCCCACGAAACTACTTCTTCTTTCTCGTTGTAAATGGCAAGATTTGGCAAATGTTCGATAGTCTTGGCATAACTTTCAACAGAGGGAGGACGATGTTTGTGTGGCCATTTGCTAAGCAGAAGACAAGCGTGTTTACTCTTTAATCTCCCGAATGTGAATCCTTCAGGCAAAGGCCGTTCAGCTATTTCGCGCGCCCTCGCTATATCATTGAGTGTATAGATGTAACAGCTACTGAGGTATTCTGGTCCATTAAGGTACTCTGGTAGTGTTCTGTTGTGGGCACCCATGACCTCTTTAAGGAGTAGTAATTGTGACATTGAAACAATTTCAAAATCAACGAAATCACTTGTCCAGTCGATAGTACCAGGTGCATTAAGTAGCAATCTCAAGACTTCATTATCCACACTATAAAAAGTGTATGTGCTGCTAGTAAGACTGGTTTCATAATTTCCACATGAACACAGAACAGTGGTAATTTTATCTAAGTCATCATTATCTGTGTAGATGGTCACAGCTGGCCAGGTATTGCTGTAGTTGTGTTTGATCAACTGATAGACTGGGAGGCAGGCTGGCAGCCATTTTGTCAATGTCTTTAAAAGTGATGGGATCTGATGACTACTGATTCTATAAGCCATGTTCTCTGCAACAAAGATACATCCAATGTGTTGTTAGATTTATACAATAACTTATTCGTAATATCGCACACCATGAATAATATTGCATCGACTGTACTGTTGCTAAGAATATTTTTTTTTGCATCTGTATACACGATAAATCTAATTAAATAGAATTTTGGGTCCGCACAAAAATATCAGTGCCCTCAACGGCGACCATGCTTTTATGGTGTTTCTGTACTGCTGATGGATAATATTGACCTTTGTTGTTGTTGTCGATGATATCGAAATTTATGAGACCTGTTTTACAGTGAAGTGTATAGAATTTGGACTCCGAGATATCACACTTGAATCCATTGACATGCCTGTAGTATGTTGTTACTATAGAGTGTACATGGCATGCGCAGTTCACGCACATATTGTGCATCGGAGGTCTAGATGTTTTGTAATTTGATACCCAAATGATAAATTGTAGCATTGTAAATAAGACTGTTTTGCGTCACATGACAAACACAGGTGACCCAATGACCAGACTACCTGACAGGATACCGTCTGAAATCTCTGGGATGAAAAATACGTCGGGCTGACAGATCTTGGAAGTGTATAATGGTCCGAGTTTGTACTTACGTACGTGTTGGACTGCTCCACCTTTGGTACAGACCTGTGGGGTAGTGTGAACTGACTGATAATGAATCAAAACCAGGGTCACTATTAGACTGAACGATATGTCGTATTTTTCAGCCGTTATCAGTCGTCTCAAATCACGTGACCGTTGGGTGGAGTGACGTTTCGACACGATACGGTAGAGTTGACTTCTCAGACAGAGCTCAGAGGCCTCTGTCACAGAGGTCGCCCCAGAACTCAGATACTACCTCAGACGATTTCGTCCAAATGATCCATTTTTACAGTCTGAACAATTGCAATCTTGATGGTCTTTCATTCTTAGTGAACATGTAGTCAGATATTAAACATACCTCTGTATGACGTGCACATACATAATTATATGCAATGCCGAAAATGGCGGACAATTCAAGGTTAGGCTAATACTGAAACAAATAAACGAGAAACGATCTGTCTTAAACACATACACCAAGTGACTCTTATATTTATAAAGTAGGTAAAGCACTGGCATCCCCGTAACTGCTAGAAAATGTGAACTGGGATGCTAGTATAGGTTGTATCCGTAACTCGCCATCGTTACTGCGTACACATTCAACTATAGAGGGCGACCTAACGGGGAAGGGGTGTGTACTGTTTAATCTTATTTTCGTCAAAACTACGTTATTCAGGCATTCTCTAAGTTTGAAATTTAGATTTATGCAGGAACTTCAACCATACTTTACTACTGTAGATAGCACTCCTTGCAACATTACTTACTTAGTTGTATTCAGTACTTCTCCCCTTTATCTTTTCTTACACAGTCCCTCTATAACTGTGCTGTATATGATGCAAACATAAGTAATGTAATTCACCATTAATCAGTAAAGGCTGTGTAAATCACTGCAGTATCATCAAACATACAGTTTTGTCATAGTTTGAATAGCCTTAGAATGTTAACATTTCGTACAGTGTATGCGTTTGGAATACCAGAGACGTGTACACATGAGTTAGGGACTGGTCAGTTTCTCCGGCATGGGGGTGGATTTTTCTATCGTGTAGACAAAAAGTCACTGACCCCCCTGCAATACCAAAAAGGGCAGATCCCTTATTTATAAATAAGACATGGTGGCACACTGTCATCTAGTCTCGCTGCCAGACTCGTGACTATCATCCCTAAGCTTTGTAAGCCGAGCGGCGAAGCCGTGAAAAGTGGGGGACTAAGCTTCATAAGCCGAGCGGCGAAGACTCGAGAAAGAAAGTAAAGTCCCTCACTTTTTACGGCTTTGCCGCTCGGCTTACAACGCTTAGGGACTGTAGTCACGAGTCTGGCAGCGAGACTACCTGTCATAGAAAAGTGGTTAGATTTTTGTATAATCAAAGTCGAACTTCAGTTAATGAAACGGAAACATTGCAGTTGAAACCAAAGGGTGTAATCCTGTTATTTATAAGATGCCAGATACAAATATTGAACTGAGAACCAAAGACAACATAGTAAATAGGATGTAGGTTAGTTATATGAGCTTAAAGCAACATTAGTCTGTTGTTTAGTAAATGGATATAGGTGTGCAAACATATAAATCCCTTTACACTTGGCCAGTAGCTTATTATGATACCAATTAATTTAATAGTTGATTTGCATAATCCCATATCTTTGGCCAATAGTGATTCACTGTAGGTTCATGTGACTGCTTTTATCCAATGACGTGTAGAGGGATGGAGTACAGATAAATGCCTTGCCTATTTGACTTTGAAAATGAGGGAATAGGTCAAAGTGTCATTAGAAAGCTCTCCAATGATAACGGGGATGTAGACTATCAACCACGTTTTCGATGTTACTTGGCAAAATGTGAATTTTGATTGATGGCCAAATTACCTTGAAGGTCAAGGTCAGTGTCATTTTCCAGTTTGTCGACATTCATAGATAATATGGGTGTAGAAACTAATATATAGTCTATTTGTACTAAGCTTCCGATGCTACTGGCCAAAATGTTAATTTTTGTGACAAAAATGGTCGCCATTTGGATGTTTTGGAAGAATCAAGAAATGAAGTGACGTGCATGTGCACAGGATCGCTATAGTATTAGATAATTACCATGGTTTTTTTTTGACATTGGCCTGTGTGTATTATGATAGAGGTGGGCATGGACGGATGCACATACACGACCCTAGGGAGTAAGGTATTTAAATTATTGAAATAAAATGACATGCATATGTCACCTACAGTACACAAAATGTATGCCAGGACTGATTGAACTTGAATTATGCAGATCAAGAATAGGACTGATAACAGATAGTCATTCCTATAGTCCTCTCCTTGCTCAATCTAGTGGGAATCAATACAAATGGAAACTGTGACAATAGTATAATAATGCTTTATTGAAATCTATAAAACTGTATCACCTTCCAAAAAATATAACAGTTGAAACATTTTCATGATGATATTAATAATTAACAAACATGTATACTAAGTATATAATGTACACATATAGACTTGGTATACGTAAAATGTCTATACTGGATAAACGGTGTCTGGTCGTTTCGCCCCATAACCAGTTCGCCCCATTGCCAGTTCGCACCTACTTAGTCATTTCGCCCCAACGGTTTGGTCGTTTCGCCCCATAGGTTTGGTCGTTTCGCCCCATGTGGTAAACAATGGTTATGGGTTAGAATACGTAGTTTTGAGACAGTGCTTTCCCACGATCGAAACATTACGACCACATTCGTAAAACAAATTACGGTATTTTTTCAGTTTACTACGTAGTATCTCCTGTTACTTAACCAAGTAATGATGAAAACCACTGACACGTGCCGTGTTTATAGGTCAACTTGAAGTTGAAGTTTTACCGCGATCTGGTCGATTGATTTGTACATCGCGTCAATGTTACGAAGTATCTGCGTTTCTGACCAAAAAAGTGGGTACGACAAAAAGTATAACGTTGTGACGCAAGAGTCGCTTCCACCGTACAACTTCAAGGGGTAATGATCGAACTGGTAGACCACCGATTAACACATCAAACAATAGGAGTTTCTAATCTGTTTTTTTTTTCATTGTCTGTGGTGTACACGTAGACTTCTCCATAGATAAAGGATACATATGGGAACATTGATACTTTCTTTGAGGAACATTTCCACTTTGCTTTGATTGAGGAAGAGTTACACTTTTACTTTTAATGGGGAACATTTACACTTTTACTGTGAATGGGAACAGGACTACACTTTACTTTACCATTAGTGAAAACTTAAAGTGGTCCACACACATAAATAACATTTCAAATCGTTCAAATGCGGTTTTAGGACTTATCCGTCGCAACCTGAAACATTGTTCAAAAAATCTCAAAGTAACAGCCTATATATCACTAGTCCGCTCTATACTAGACTACTCGTCAGTGGTTTGGGACCCTTACCTTAAGAAGGATATTGATCGACTTGAAGGGATACAACGTCGCGCAGCCAGGTTCGTTTATAATGACTATAGCAGACACAGCAGTGTTACTAAAATGATACATGATCTTCACTGGCAACCCTTGGTAGAACGCAGGAAAGATCAGCGTTTAGTGCTCCTCTACAAGATTGTGCAAGGCCTTGTAGCCATTCCTACCGACACGCTATTTTCATTTAACACTAGACCATCTAGGCGATCACATTCAAAGGCAATTAAAATACCTATGTGTAAAACTGAAACATGCAAACATTCATTCATACCATTAACTATTGTAGACTGGAATCGGTTACCGGAAAACATTGTCACTAGCAACACAACAGAACAATTTAAGACTGCACTAGCAGCCCACAGGGACTAATGACTGAGCGCACTCACCTACCCTGGAAAAATTTTGCTCAGTAGTGAGCTAGTTTCCAGTATTTATACAGATACAGATATGTGCACTTCATATAGAGATATGTTAAGAAATTAAAGTGGTAGACCAGAAGATTGAAACCGTTACCAACTTCAAGTATTTAGGTGTCATCGTCTCCGACGATAGATTCAAGCCTGAAGTCCTGGCCAGAATTGCGCAAACGATAGCAGTAGTAACAAAACTAGAGATTGTGTGGCATGACAAGAAATCTTTGTCAAGTCCAAGATTAGACTTATGCTTACACTTGTCTTCTCCTTCTTCTTGTATGTTTGTGAGACTTGGACTCTCACTGCAGAACGCCAGCGACGTATACAAGCCCTGGAAATGATAACGAAGAAGGACCGTACTGCAAGGACCGTATTACAAATGAGGAAGTTAGCAACAGGATCAGAAGAACCATTGGGCCATATGTAGATCTACTAATATAACGCTTGTCAAGAAGAGGAAACTGAAATTGCATGGGCATGTCACAAGATCAACGGGCTTTGCAAAAAACCATCCTTCAAGGCACAGTACCAGGGGAAGACGTAGAGGTAGACAGAGAAAGAGATGGGAAGACAACATCCGGGAGTGGGCGGGCCTGTCCTTTGTCAGATCGCAGGGGGCTGCAGCTGATAGTGACAAGTGGCGGGACATTGTCAGGGTATCATCAGTGGTGCCTCAATAATAAACTCCATTTAGTAGTGGTTATGAGACAATAGTAGTAGTAGTAGTAGTAGTAGTAGTAGTAGTAGTAGTAGTATTTCCTTATGACTCACTAATCTTGCATCAACATATGTAAATAAAGTAAATATGTTGCGAGTTTTCCCATTTTTTGTTCCTCTATCTTCAAATAAATGTTCAACAGTCAAAAACATTTTACCCACATGTCTATGACACCACATGTATAGAATATAGAATCACAAGAATTAAGACGTTACGTCACGAATCACGGCAAATGATGAGTCATGTCATGAACTGCAAACATAAAATACTTCAGTCACGAATCACAGCGATGCAATTATCCTTTTTATTCCTCCGGGAAATAAAATGTGCGGATCATCGCTCATGAGGACCCCCCCCCCTCATACATAAAAGGGATATGAATAAATTTTACCTTGTAACAGGGTGTGTACAGAACGTAATAAATCTAAAATTACAATAAATCAAGTCATTCAACATTTATAGTTGACACAGTCACGCTTCATTTTGCGTGTCTGTGTTGTCTGCATACCTTAACCAAGCCGAATGCGACCTTAGAGTAAGATAACCTGTGCCACAAACAACTATTTTGGAAGCAAGTTCAATATAAATAAATCATAGTCTAGTTTAATAAACATCGTATAACCGTCCCTATATTTTTATCTCCCCTAACGAAGGTCATGTTATGTTATTGTCTGCTTACGTATATTCTAACGGCAAAATGAGATTACATCTGGTGTTGTCTCTCTGGACAAATATATTTCTAACATTGCTGACCTTCCGTGTCTGGCCCGACTACAATCTTATTAATCAATACTACATCTTACGTTATAGCACAATAGCAAATGTACAGCCCGTTTCAAGTTTCCGTCCATCGGTACTGTTTGATGGAATCACATAGAAACCAATAAGACACCGCATATTCTACACATAGCAAGATAGCAAGATGACAAATTCTTGCTACATTAAAACCATTTGCGAAGTACTGCAACTAGACACAGACATGCAGGCACCGATATTTTGACGTCTGTATTTGGTATCTGCATGGTGGCACTTTAGTTTATTTCATTTAGACACAATGTAACAAAATACTGTATTCACTCAATCTTGCTATGTTAAAGTGTAGCACGTGAAACAATTGGTTTCTGGGTAGTCATGTCGAATCGAGCTGGTGAATGACAACTGAAAAAATACACCTTGTAATAATGTACCTTGATTTGATGTTGAACTACCATTTAAGATAAATGTAGGTCACAAAAAAGAATGCATGTCAGTACGATATTTGTTGAGCAAGACATCGATTTGTTTCTACTCAAGTGAATACTCGCACCTTTCACTATACTATGGTCAGAGATTCATAGCTGTACTTACGTCGTGGATTGCTTAATCACTTTGCCATAGACCTGTGGTGAATGGTGAACTAAGGTGCAATGAATTTAACCAGTGTCAGTATCATAGATTTATAAATAATGGTCGACAATTGATAACCATCTGATTCTTTGCTCCTAGGACTTGGACCTCAACACGTTTATCTTCGTTTCATTCTGAAGGCATCTCGGTTCGCATATGTTTCCTAAGACAGTTTGCGAATTGCACACACTTGACATTCCTTTAGTAGTTTCCTGGCCTTTGACACAAGACAGTTTAGTGAAAAAAATGACACATGTGCTCTTCAAACGGACCTGGTCTGAAAATTGTGCTTTAAAAAAGCAAGGAATTAGTTTTGGAAATAAAGTAGCAAAGCTTTTGTGTTTACATATGTTATATATCGACCCAAATTTCGTACTTTGGTACAACACCAGAAAAACATAAATAGCTTTAGGGTGTCCCTTCGACAATTGTCTGTCAAAGCATTAATTTAATTCTTTCAATTTGTTTGTTTGTTTGTTTGTTTGTTTGTTTGTTTGTTTGAATATCAAAATACCCACATAGTAAGAAATATAGGTCATTGGGATAACTTCCTTCCAATCCCTTGACATGAAAAACTACCGATTTAAAACGTAAGCTTTCAAACTAGATGTGTCTGGGAAGACAATAGGAAAGTTAAAATATAAAGGTTGATGATATCGAAATTTATGAGACCTGTTTTACAGTGAAGTGTATGGCAGTTTTGTGCTCATTAATATTCAGTGTTCAACCATTGAATACATTATTTCTGCTGACTCCCATAAAACAATAGCCCATAGCAAAGATGCACATAAATGTACAATTTCAACATGATGTTTCTCTCAAATCGCTAATAATTATAGATGATGTAAAATCGTGAAATGACTCTCCAGAACCCATATTGTTTTGAAAATATCTCTCTTTCCTAGAGTGGCTTTCCAATTTTTAAGTCCTTGGTGAAAATCTCATAGTCAAACCAGCTGTTGTAATAATTGTATAATAGGTGTGTACCATATTTTGTTATGTTCATTCCAATTTTAAATTATCATGTACATAACACACACACACATAGACCTTTCACCCCTAATATAAAACCTTTAAGAAATGAAAACAGCATTTAAATTGTTGTTTTAAAAACTGAAAAAAAAAGTTTTAATTTTGAGATTTTGGCTATTATTAATAACACGATGTTAATAATGGACGTTGTGAGCTGACGTTGCACTCATATATGCATACAAATAAGGGTGCAGGGGTGGGGTGTCAAACATGCAATATGTAGTTTGTCGTCACCTTCAGAAAGCACCACAAATACCAGTGCTCTAAATAAATTGAAGTATCAAAACAATTAACACAATCATTGCTGTAGAGATTAACTCCATGTAGCAAAATTGCGAATCTTCTCCGTCTGTCCGTAGCTATACTGGGAAATGCAATATTTTACATATGTCTCCAATAATTTTCTTCGATCAACGGAATGATATATTTACTCTATTACTGTGTAAACAACTAATCGTCAGTTTAACACAAATTGCACCACAGGTAATTATCTCTCCCTTGAGATCGTTCATGACGACAGAGTTCATTATAATTGTCTTGATATTGGTTTCACAATTACCATTATTGTACTGAAAACACGTTGACTGATCACCATGGCAACATCATACGTTTCTTTAATCCTATTATATAAAATTTCTAATTAACACAAAGAGTGGGTATATAGTAGCATGATTCTCCCGTCTTATTTTCCAAATACATTATGTATTGTCTATTTATACTTTCTACAGAGATGACTTTGGTGACATTTATTTTAGCGTGTCCGTTTTAATAACAGTCTTGTTTTCATCTGCTTTATTTTTCTACCTCAGTCATGTATTGTATTTGACTGTCCTTTACCATTACTTTAAACAGTTACCTTGACTGTAATTTAATACTTTTATACTTGGACGTATACTCTTCACGAAAGGCAAAGAAACAGAAACAGACAAACAAACATCCTGTTAAATGACAACTTTCAGATTCCAAGTCAGCTAACATTCGAATATCATGACACAACAAATAATAGTTTTTTATTGTGCGTATTTTATTTGTAAAGTGCAATTAAAAGTGTACACACTCGTCACACAAGAATAAAATATTCTTAAATTCTATACATACACACCTAGCTGAACATGATGTAATCTCTGAAAACAATGTCCTCTTGAAATTGTTTTATATTATTAACAATATTAGCGGTACTACAATACATGCAACAGACAAACACATTACAAGGAATTGACTGATGACAATTTGGCAATTAGGAAAATCTAAGCCATTTAATAAAATGATGAAAATTTTAGAATATGGTTATCAAATTTCTATAATTCATTTCAGCCCCCCCCCCCCCCCCAGGGAATTATGGACATATAGTAGATACAATAATAATGTCACTTTTTGTATTTATACCGCTTTCCCACACTGTGCTCAAAGTGATTTTTATTATTACACTTTTTATCCCTGTCACATACCTATCACCACAACAGCCCCTTGGCATCTCCCTAGCTGAGGAGATACATTCCAATGCAATATCTATCCTACCAGGTCCCCAATTATTATACAGCTGGGTTGACTGGGGCACAATCATGGTTCAAATCTTGCCCAAGGATTTTAGCCATTCAGAAAAAAATGACCACAGTGAGGCTTGACCGAGCAAACTGCAGATTCCAAGTCAGCCACTCTAATCATTCACCTATTGTGACTCCTATATGTCCCTTACAGTTATTTGTCAGGGTGTATACTGTTGTCTCTGCCTTATACTCTTGACTCTAGTTGTATTTGTCACAAATGTGACATGGTACTATTTGCTGGTGCATTTGCACATTACTTCAGTTCATGACCTAATCGAAAACTGTGGCCAAAGTAAAATACCAATTTGTCAGTTAATTCCTCATATTGTAACACAATTAGCAAGTACAACACACACAAACACAACCAAGAGCATATAATAATATACTGTAGCCTGCATCCTTTGCGTTGTCTTATTTTAACTAACGTTCCTCCGTAGAGGTGCTTGTGCTTTCAATAGTTTACTTTAATTTAGCATTGGGGAAAAATGGACACGTGTTCCAACTATTTATTGTGTAATCTACACACTATTAGATGATGTAAGTGACATTACCATGTGAGCAAGCGCAGAGTCAACATAATGGGTGGAGCTATGTGAGGTAATCTGCAGAGAGACGTTTAGTCAAAATCCAAATGTAGACTAAACATATTTAAATAGACAGAACTTACATGTATAGTGTTTATATCGATCATTTCAAAAGTGAACTTCATATTGACCAAAACCGTGCGAGTGATCAGTGTTCCCACTAAGGCTTATTTGCGCGCTACTTGCGCAATGTCGCCGTCTGCTCTTGCAGTCAAATGTATATATATATATATATATATATATATATATATATATATATATATATATATATATATATATATATATATATATATGAATGTTGTCACAGTGTTTTATTTCGCTCTATTCGGCATCAAAGAGCAGGTAAAAAGAGTTAGCTTCATAGATAAATGATTTTGTTTCCGGCCTTCGTCCAGAAGCCCACCTTCCGAACCATCCCCGTGGTCGCCATGTCTCCCTTCCCATGTTTTTACTTCTCCTTAAGTCGCACAGTCTCAAAAGACTTAGAGGGAACACTGCTGGTGATATATAATAGTTACATCAATATTTTCAAAAAAGTAAACTTTATGTTGACCATAATCGTTATGGTCATACATGGTGTATACATTGAATTTTCAAAACACGAACTTTAGAATGACCATAACAGCTATAGTCATATGTCAAATGACATTTCTTGAATAGATAACAACTGAGTAACATTGAAGTGTGCATAATTTGATTATTCCGCTTCTTTCATAGACGTAAACTGTAACGAAAACATTGTTAGTAATTGTGTGAAATGCTTGACCAATATAGGCACAGAATGACATTTCATACTCAACCCCCAGGGTAGTATACACTGCATTGCCGCCTGTGTACGTTTGTAGGATTGACATTTACATGGCAATCTCTATCCTACTAGGACCCTATTATGGGTTTACTGGGTCACAGTGGTGGTACAAATCGTACCCAATGACGTAATGACCCTTTTAATATGTGAGTGAAGTTGTTAGTTGTATGTAATGGATAGTATATGTAAACTATCTAAAAACGGCGATACAATTTCAGCCACCCAACAAAACTATTCAGAACACAAACTGGGTTTGACTGTTGTGAGGGTCGGGATACAGTTAAACCCCTTAAACATAAACCTGGTAAATTACTGTTGACAGGACCATACACACTATATGTCATGCTTATTTCATTTTGTCAACTCTGTCTTCTATCACTTTCAGACGTTCTTCTAGGTTGTTGAAGGCAGACACGTTCCTTGGAATCTTTCGAATCCTTCGAATCCTTTTACGTTTGAACACTGAATAAAAACGATAAAATAATGATTGTGGTAATTTTTTATCTGTATGATATAGAATTGTAAAATAAAAAGATTTGATCTAGTGTACTAACCCATATCAATAGATCAGAAAGCTAAGTACATTTGACGGAGAAAGCTCTAAAGGTCAATTCCAAAAACTTTGAACTACTTGTGCATTATCCATTTTGTACAATCTGCGTAAGTCATTTGATTGTGACTACCAAGTTGACGATAATTTTGGACCTAAGACTAGATTTTCATGACTTTATAATTGCAAATACTGCTTGGTGTGGAGATTTGAAATACAAGCAACATTTCGATCTACTACCAATGGTATTGGTTTTGATAATGTCCTGTCAACTCATTGGTTGAGAAGATATTGTCAAGATCAAGATGTTGTCATACAGCAATTTCAACATCTAAATTATTTGATCTTGTCATGTAGCAATTTCAATATCTACATTATTGGGTGATCTTGTCATGTAGCAATTTCAGCATCTACATTATTTGATCTTGTCATACAGCAATTTCAACATCTACATTATTTGATAATTTCAAGATGTAGGATACTTAATAATGATTGTTGTTATATTCAATTCAAATACAAAACAATACAAAGCACTAGGATGTTATACAGAGCACATTAGAAGTACAAAAAGCAAAGGGACGCTGAAGGCCAGTTAAGAATGCATCTATTAAAGCTAAATTAGCAGCAACTGGAATATCCCTCCCCCATATGTGTGTAGCTGCTCTTATAATAAGGTGCAATATATACCATCAAATTGATTTTTAGTTCCGTAACCAAAAATATTGCCCCCCCCGAAAAATTAATATTTCAAGTTATTACTAAATAGTAGCACTGTTATAACATATATAAAATAATTTTTGGCATATTAATAATTTTGTAACTATGATGTCAGTTGTCTCATTCAAAACATAATACCCCAGTTACAGGTAGCGCAGGTTTAAAGAAATGAAATATTTTAGAATGATTAATATGTCAATGAAATTTATTCATAAATTGTTGTCCAAGAATACTTGCCTTTTCTACTAGTATCTCGTTTCCGATGGGAAATGTAATGTCTATAAATCCAACTGTTTCGAAACCAATGGCAAATCTTATTCAACAGGTTGTCATATGTATCATATCTTTCACCCATTAGTCCTGGCTGGAGATGTGCTTCTTTGAATGCAGTGTTGACAATAGACATAACAAGCACCACATAGATACAGTTCTTCAGATAGAGAAGTGTTGAGATCATGATCTGTGCAACTACAGAATCAGCATACTCACTGTGGTGTGTAGAAGTCAGAGGGAGAAATAACAGTTGTGTCATTGTGTCATACAGACTAGCATATCCTAAAGTTGGTGCTATCAAGAAGTAGAATAACTGAGCATATGCAAAGAATATAATAAAGAATAGTGGTGTGAATAAGAGAAGTCGTCGCACAGCAATACCAATGCATATCCCAAGAACAGATGTGGTTCGATTCAGAGAGAAAACACTTAGCAATCCAATAATTGAAACGAAAGATACAAGTGCAAGGACTATTGTATGGATATCATCAATAAATGTCAGATATCGTACACTTCCATAGCAGTCTGAAATAAATATATGTCATTCTTTGTTAAAGGTGAATGATACTCCAGGAGTTCAGACAGGTTTGTAAGTTTTGCTCCTGGAGAGTCGTTTTGTATTGTTACATCACTTTTGCTGAGTAAAACCTAATTCAATCTTGCTCCTCGTTATGATTTTGGCCAGCTCCTGTTATGCTATGGTAGAACATAAATATTCATGAGTGGTTCCTTTGACGGTAATAATCATTTGGGGTCATGAATCTGGTAACTGGGGAGGTTGTGGTTTTCCATTGGGAATAAGTCTCCACCTTGATCAGATTTTAATTGTTTATTGTTTAACGTGTAGTAATTTGTGTTCAAACAAATACCATCTTATAGATAGAGAGAGAGAGGATAATCAGATTGATAAGAACCCTAGGGCCGACATTCTAGTAAATTCAACTTGACATGTTAATTACCTTCACAGTGGCTGAGTTCTTGAAGTACCCATTTCATCACGACCAATCGTAGAATCAGCATGGCGGTGGAAATCATCCCTAAAGCTGAACCTGTCAAGTACCATGCGTTCCAGAAATTCCATGCAACTTTACAACCACACACACCTGCATCAGACATATATCTGAACAACAAGTATAGTGTGAGAATGCTGAACAGTGCATGGCATATTACCGGAAAGACTGCATCATTCTTGGCTTGGAATGGATCCATTAAGACCACAGTAGAAACTTCAATCATGGTAGAGATGATACTTGTACTATGACATTCAGCTAGGAATGTTACCGCACTGAGGAGATTAGCATTTGGGTTGTATGTGGTGAACTCTAAGATAAGGACCCGTGTGTACCTATCGACCCATCCGTTATCAATTAGATTGTCTAGGATATCTCTCGCTGTACGCCCATCTTTACCGAGTGGTGCAATGAAACCCTCTGCATTGTATCGCTTGCCACTAGGTGCCCAGACAGGGAGTGTGTACTTTAGATGGTTGTGGCGATGACTACTATGCACCCATGGCGAGTATGTAAAGTTGGTTACACTGTCCGCTTGCGATGTCGTCCATCCCATTCCGTATGCCCCTTTATCCATCTCGCCATGATAAATGCACTTCTCATGAATTGCTTTCAGTACTGGTTTATCTGAACAGAGGTCTGGAAAAGTATGAAATGATAGGAACAAAACTGAGACAATGACATATGAAAGGAGCACACCTCTAGTATTGGAAAGTTGAAATTACTATAACTTTTACTCACCAAAATTTACATAGTACACACTTATTGGCTGCCTGTGAGGACTAGAACCTTCTCTTTGTTTTAATAAAGCTATATTTGGTTTAAACAATGACTATATTAAGTCTCAACGAGTTTATATTCTAAATACTTCACATTTGTAGGAACCAAGCAACCTTACCCTAACAAGGTCATTGCAGATCATGTATAGTAAAACTGTATTCAACAGCCCTGAACATGAATAAAAATCTTGGTAATGTGTGCAGGTTAGCTAAGGAAGCCAGAAAGAAAATAAAAAAATTGAAAATGATTATTTTGATGTCCGAATCAAACTTGTTATCGTTTTTCATTCCTACCTGTTGCGATACGTTGCTGTCGCAAGGTGATGTTGCTGACAACATAGGACATGTCTGTAGTCATGATTTCTTTGTCAAAATATATTGCGCGTCTGTTGATCCATTCTAGAATACAGCTAACATCCCTGCACTAAAAAACACAGAAGACCACAAGAAAAAAGTTACATCTCCAAAATAATAGTATGTCACAATATCACATTTTAGTTTCACATGTGTAATACACAAACATTTGATGGATATAACATGTGACCGTCAGAGTTGTGACCCAACAGTTGACCAGCACTTAATTAATCTGGGTGATCTGATAGTCTTACTGAAAGGGAAACTATAAAGTGATTTACGCAGGCTAACCCGAGGACAATAACAAGCTCAGAAACAAAATAACAACTGAAAAAACACTACTACAAGCATTGCCAATGCAAACACTCATACTAACAAACACATTAGATGAACACACAAACAGAACATGACCGATTATAGTGGCCATATGGATGAGAAATATGTATTTAGTTTGGATTTTTGATGAAGAAAACAACTTTTCTGTTTTATTGTGCTCGAAAAATAACCAATGAGGAACAACATAGATCCAGTCCATATTTGTAACTTATATTTATTGTAAAAGGCTTGTTATTGTATATGTATATGTATATATAGGTATATGCATTGGAGAGCTCTCCAAAGTCATAGGCAGTGATTCTTAATGAAACGTTTCACACAATATTTGAGGTTTTTGCAATTATCAAGTTACAAACCCAGACTTGGTATAATTGTTATCTTAATAATAGTTTTAACAGTATAGAAACAGGACAGTAATTATTTTCATCTTTTAAACATTTTCCCAACTGATTACCAATTTCTCATGTATATGGCCACTTTAAGACACATCCTGACACAACTGTATTAAAATACCTGGAGTGCTTCTCTGCGTCCAATAGTCTGATACATGGCTTTGTTACTATAGTAATGGGTTGGAGATCTGTACACTTGAGTAATCAGTACTGTCACCACAAGAAACAGTGTCCAAAATATCATGTCTTTGATAGTTTTCATCAGCTTCATATGTTTGATGTAAAGTTGTCTTGCACTCTTTATCTCCTTTGGTGTTGGGGGAGAGGCAAAGTCACCTGTGTCTGATTGGTGAAGATTTGGAAAATAAAAAAAACAACACAAAATTATATCAATAATGAGAATCTTGAAAGTTTCAGTATAATCTTGGCAAATATCTATAAATTCCAAAAGAAATAAAATACCACTATGGTATTTTGATAGTATCTCTGAAATATCAGTAGTCTTGTAAAATAAGTAAGGAAGATGGTGTCTTAGGTTGAAAGAAAAGGAGGTCATTTTCCACCTTGACATTAGAACCATGTAGTTCAGCAATTAAAACAGTGTACATGATTCTCATCTCATATAACTTACAGACTTACAGGTATGTCCTTGGTTGATGTGCATGGTATGTTTGATCTAGTCAGTGCATTTATTTCTTGCAATGGTTCTAGATTTGATTTGTCAATTTCAAATGCTCACACATGCAAGCCACATATCATTGACATTGAGCCGCTCAATCTTGCTTGCTAGAAAACATTTGTTTCAACTATATTTTGTTCAGAGATATTTGATTTGGTTTAAAATGACATCGATTTACTTGTACTATTGTCACTGCTTAGTGGCATAGAATATTACGTCCCACTGAATTTTGGTAATATAAATACAAATATTTTGGTTGATTAATTGATTGATTGATTAATTGATTGATTGATTGATTGATTGATTGATTGATTGATTGATTGATTGATTGGCTTTCTTATCACTCCCATTATAACCAGACATATGGTCTCTACTTACAGTGCTTTAACTGTATGTAAACTACACATAGAATACTCACCTTTTAGTTTGCAAGTATCTTCCACTTTAATGGAATCAAACTGAATGGATTGTTTAATACCACGTTCATCACTGCTGTTTGGTTCCGCTTTGGTTGGTTCTTTGAGCAACTTGAACTTCACCGTTAGCACAAAGGCTATTAGGATTGCCTGTATAAAGAGAACATGAAGAATGAAAATGTAATTAGTGACACTTCCTTTTGTTAATGTTGTAGAAATGCGATAATTTGGTAGATAATGGATGCTACTCTAAAAAAAGACCAAATTGTTGCTATAAAGTTACTTATTACAATACGTCGTATAAGCCAATACGTTGAATGTTAGAATAAAGATGTGGCTTTTATGTCCACAGACACTCCTATTAAAAGGTATGCAGAAATGGATTAAACAAAAATATCGTATATATATGTGTATCATACAGCATAACTACTCACAATATTACAGTTTGTACTATTATTAGTATGCTGTGTCATGTTCATTGTATATAATATACTAGTATGTATACAGTAATTAGGGTATAGCAAAGTCGCTTTCACTAATAATACAAACATAAAATGTTTAGCTTGCTTACCTTTAATGGGTCAATTACCAATGATGACAGAAACAAAGATGAAAGTTGAGATGTTAACCATTCCTTCGAAACATCTGGACCCCATTGTAGGCTATACAGTACAACAAAGAATGCTGACAGAAGTACGCAAATAGCAACTAAGAACCAAGCAATCCATTTACACCACCAAGGTAACGGGACGTTTTTGTCATCGATGTCCGAGAGATTGTCTGCGGTGCTCAGAATAGTTGCTGAACCATGTCTTCTCTTTACACGGCGATATGGCTTGGATTTACTGAATAGATACACTATGATGATGGATACTGGTATGGTTACCAGGCAACTGGTCAATCCTGTATAGATCATGCCAAGAGGAATCTCTATCGGTCCCAACTTTATTATCTTTGTTGACTGAACTCTATCATCACTGTTGTAAAACATAGCGTTTGCCAACATTGTCAAAAACATGGCAGTCAGACAACAGGATAGGCGTTCGACTCGTGTAAAGGAACTTGGTATTTGCCTATTTACGACGGAACCCCATAGGTAGTCATCAGTCATTTTATCTCGACCATGGCTTGACATCAAATGCACAAATTTCGTCAATTGAGGTTTGCTGCAAACAGGTAGTACTTGTCGTAAAGTGCTGCTAGATTTCTCAATAGCAAACCATTTGTAACAGGTGAAATGGAATCTATATGAAAAAATCCAGATACACTCATCATGATTTCAATAAGTAAAATCAATTAGTAAAGGGAATACTCAGTTTAGTTGCTAAGTATGTGTACCTCTTCAAACGTATCTGAACGAAGAGCCAATCTGTTTACAATTTATCATACCTTCATCACTGCTAATTGCTTTAGCTTCAAGGACAAATCTTGGAGGAGCCTATAATGTTTGTAATGTTTATATATGTCATACATGTGGCTTGTACATATTGTGCACATTTAGTCTTTATGACTTGAAGAAGTGATTGTACGGAAGGGAAAAACCTTAAGAAGGGCTGAAAAGGAATACTACTAAGGTATGAAAACCCATATCCTGGCCAAAAATGTATACGCAATATTAACATGCCAATTTATGCACACATGTTTGTCACTGACAATGCTTTCTAACAATGTTGGGCTGATTGGCAAAGGTATTGAAAACTCTGTTAGTCTTTCAAACATTTGAGAGGAAAAGATAAGTTGAAGGCATTATCGCAAAATGAGTTTAACGGGCAATGTACTGGGACGCTACAAATAGTTAGTGCACGACGTCTTGATCATTTCATTGTAATACACAGGACATTATTATAGGTACATATGATAACTCACTGCAGCACATAACTCATAATGACCCTGATTTGAGGCATGCATGGTGAACAAATAAATAAGCATTATAAATAGAAATAACAAAACTAAGTTTGAAAATGACTA